>NC_089770.1:7443500-7466000 GCF_040412425.1 Macrobrachium rosenbergii | reverse complement strand
CACCTCTCTCTCTCTCTCTCTCTCTCTCTCTCTCTCTCTCTCTCTCTCTCTCTCTCTCCAATGGATCCTTATCTTTTACTTGAACTATACATCGAAAAAATCGTTAAGTTTTGTCCTCTCTCTCTCTCTCTCTCTCTCTCTCTCTCTCTCTCTCTCAGGTGGCACACACATCAGAAACGTATTCGTATTTTGAGCGAAGAAAGTTATGCAAGTTTTCGAACTTTTAATCGCATTCCTTTTTGGGAGAAACGGATCGGTGTTCTTCCCGGTACAGAAATATTTAAAAGAGAGAGTATTGTTTCATTATTAAGGCTATAAAACGCTTTTGGTTATTGCTTTCTTTCATTAAAGAAAAGTAGGAAATAATGCAATAATGCCTTCGTATCATGCAAAATTTCTGGAGTTCGTTTACTACTTTGGAGCTTATTATTAGACTATGATCCTGAAGCGTCCTTAAGAGATGTTTCTTTCATTTATTAATACAACGAAGCGCTTTTAAGGAATATTTCTTTTCCATTTGTTAATACATTGTGACTACATCATCTTTAATACATTTTCATGCACCGAGTTAGGTTATTTAAGTTCTCGGTGATTCCAAAATCAGAGTTGAAACTCATTACGCTTTCGCCATCTTGAAAGCAAAGGAAACGAGGGATTTGGAAGCATGTGAAAATAATCAGAGTCTGGTCTGGTTAGCGTATGGTTGGGTTGCCAACAAAGAATGGCAAAGTGTCCAGTAAGTCGCTGACTTGTATACAGTATGTTCGGGACAAGTGCCCAATAAATCGTCGACTTATATTCAACATGTTTGGAATAAGTGTCCAATAAGTTGCTGACGGGTATTCAACATGTTTGTGACAAGTGTCTGATAAATTGCTGAAATGTCTTCAACTTGTTTTGACAAATGTCCAATAAGTTGCTGACTTGTATTCAACTTGTTTGTTTTCTGATAAGTTGCTGACTTGTATTCAACATGTTTGTGACAAGTGTCTGATAAGTTGCTGACTTGTATACAACCTGTTTGGAACAAGTGCCCAGTAAGTCGTCAACTTGTATTCAACATGTCTGTGACAAGTTTCCGATAAGTTTCTGACTTGTATTCAACATGTATGTGACAAGTGTCCAATTAGTTGCTGACTTGTATTCAACATATTTGCGACATGTCCAATAAGTTACCTGAGTGGCCACGGGTTATAACGAGACGTTAGAACCTAACAGAGTGAGAGTATGATTTAAAATTATTACTTTCTACCCCTCTGTATCCAGAAGGTATTGACTGATTATTCTCACAAGATGAAGTATCTTTGCGTACTTCGTCGTGAAGCTGTCAAAGGGGAGAACCGCGTCGTGACCTTTGACCTACTGTACCATGTCGATCAATACTTTGGGTCAACGGCGTATACTCCTATTCATTTATTTATCTTTATTTTTATTTATTTAGTTATTGTATTTATTTATTGATTTATTTATTGTTTCTGTTTATTTATTTATTGCGTATGGGAATTATTTTTTAATTTATATGTTTTCGGAATGTATATACTCTATTAGTGCAGTAGCAGTTTTCTTTATGCATAGAAATTTGTCAGTACGTCCTTTTTTAAGTGTGTAATTGTACTAGCATACAAACCCTGCACGTGCGTGGCCCATCTCTCTCTCTCTCTCTCTCTCTCTCTCTCTCTCTCTCTCTCTCTCTCTCTCTCTCTCACTCTCACACACACACACACACACTATATATATATATATATATATATATATATATATATATATATATATATATATATAAATTATTGTGAATTTTTCTTTTGCATACCTGAGTACGACACTGTACTTCTGTGTCACACACACACACACACACACACACACACACATATACACATATATATATATATATATATATATATATATATATATATATATATATATATATATATATAAGCGAGATCTCACTAATACAGCTAGCTTTATCAACCTAAAGCAAAAAATACCACGTAAAGCAGAGACAGACTCTAACGCCAAAACATTAAAAACAAACGTTGAGGTCTCATTGCTCTCAACGTCAAAAAGTAACTAAAAGTTACAATTATAAACAGATTATGACAAACCACTTGCCGAAGGACGATCGAGTCAGTCAGCTGATTAGATGTCAATCTGTCAGAGTGTCAGTGTTCCCAGCATCCCGTGACTCAGATATGATAGATCTTGTTAGGATTTCTAGCAGAGGCGCCTTTGTACCCTTAGGCGTGCTTGATTGAATTCGCCATGGTTACGGAACTTACTCCTGATATTTAGTAACTTAGTTTACGTACACACACACATGGGTATATATATATATATATATATATATATATATATATATATATATATATATATATATATATATATATAATATACCTTTGTAGTTTTTTAAGATTGAATAACATATATAAATTACCCTGCTTTTTTAAGATTGAATAACACTAGTATTCCCTTTTTTGTGCGTCTGACTTTAGCAGCGTGAAGTCTGCATGTAACCAGCAAGGCAGATCGGAGTGAAAAGGGTTACGTGATTGTTAAAGTAGATCTTCAAGGGTTGCATGATCGATAAAAGATTGCGAAGCACTGGGTTACGTCAACAGATGCACAATCATTTTACGGGAACGTGTCGACAAATATTTTAGCACTAGTTGCGTCTAAGTACCACGTACATAATTCTAAATTAGAGCAAAAGAACTTGAGTGTTTTGGTGGGGGCGTTCATTAATAAAAAAACTTGTAATAATGAACGGAAACCTATAGACTTTATGCAGAAAAGAATCAGGTGGTCCAATCTCCAATTAACATTCCTTTGAATCACAGCGAACGCCTCCTGTCAATACAGAGTCGACAACGTGGGTGGAGGGGTTTGGGGTCGGGGGATGGGGGGGTTGGTTAGACGTCTGAGAATCAATATGCGTCATTTGGGGGGAAAGCTGCGTCATTGCATATTAGTTACTCTTGGCTGATGACGCTTTACTGAACAGCTTGTTGTGTTTATTCCGTATGTTGGTAATAATAATAATAATAATAATAATAATAATAATAATAATAATAATAATATCTGGTAACTAACTGATACCATTAACGTTGCTAGTAATGAATAAATAATGATTCTTCGAGGCTTTTCTAAGTTTGTGACGTCACGAGATTCCTCTGGGGTCTTATCCCTTAGAGAGTGTGGTGACCCAAAGGATGTTTACTTCAGGTTTCAATAAGTTTTGTGGGATGAGATTGCTAGACCCTTGTCATTCCTTTTACCTCAGTGAGGCCATCACAGTCGACTGAATACGAGGTACCTAAGGCACGAGGAAACTAATAATAATAATAATAATAATAATAATCAGTTTTCATGATACCTGAGTATCTTTAATTTGAAGGTCCGTTTTGCATCACTTTATTTCAGGACAAAAACGGCGCATGTCCAATTAATTATTATTAATAGTATTCATTTCCAGTCCTGATGAATTTACTGATGTTCATTTCATTTCATTTTCACTTCTCGGTGTTTCATGTTCCCTATTCATTAGTTTTAGACAGTCACTGCATTCAATTTATGCTTATTCGGTATGCGTACACATTTTAGGAAAAAATTACTAGCTAGTATGAAAGTCTTATGCAGTTTTATTGAAGAGTATGCTTGATATTGTATTTATATGTAAATGTATGTATACTGTTTGTATATATTATATATATTATATATATATATATATATATATATATATATATATATATATATATATATATATATATATATATATATATATATATATATATATATATATATATATATATATATATATATATATGTATATACATATATAGAAATATGTACATATGATATCCGCAAGACGGACGGATACAAAAAGATAAAGAGAGAGAAGAAAAAGAAGAAGAAGAAGAAGAAAAATAACAAGATACATGCCATGTCCTGAGATCTGAGAAACCACGGAAGAAAAAAAAAAAGTCCTCATGACAACAATAACGCCGCGAGACCCTCAGGCAATTGCAAGCGCTTATTAAAATCTGAGCAACGAAGGTATATGACGTAATAAGTCTGGAATTCTTGTGTCTCATCAACCTCCTCCTCCCCTCCTGGTTCCTCCTATTGCGTCTACCTCCCTCCTGCTCCCTCCTACTCCTTCCTACTCCCTCCTGATTCCTCCTATTGCGTCTACCTCCCTCCTGCTCCCTTCTGGTTCCTCCTACTCCCTCCTGCTCCATCCTACTCCCTTCTGGTTCCTCTTACTCCTTCCTACTCCCTCCTACTCCTTCCTACTCCCTTCTGGTTCATCCTACTCCTTCCTACTCCCTCCTGGTTCCTCCCACTCCCTCTACCTCCCTCCTGGTTCCTCCTAATCCCTCCTGCTCCGTCCTTCTTCCTACTCCTGATCCATCCTGCTCCCTCCTACTCCCCCTACTCCTTGCTCCCTCCTACTCTTTCCTACTCCGTCCATCTCCTTCCTACTCCCTCCTGGTTCCTCCTACTCCTTCCTGCTCCTTCCTACTCTCTCCTGATCTCTCCTGCTCCCTTTTACTCCTTCCTGCTCCCTTCTGCTCCCTCTTGCTCTCTCCTGCTTCCTCCTCGCCCCTGCTCCCTTTAGCTCCGTTCTGCTCCCTCCAACTCCCTCTTGCTCTCCTGCTCCCTCTAGCTCCGCTGCCCCCTCCTACTCCCTTCTGCTCCCTGTTACTCCCTCCTGCCTCTTCCTGCTCTCTCCTACTCCCTCCTGCTCCCTCTTGCTCTGTCCTGCTCCCTGTATCTCTCTCCTGCTCCCTCCTACTCCCTTCTTCTCCCTCTTACTCCCTCCTGCTTCTTTCTGCTCTCTCCTACTCCCTCCTGCTCCCTGCTCCGTCTTGCTATGTCTTACTCTCTGTACCTCTCTAATGCTCCCTCCTGCTCCCTCCTGCTCCCTCCTTTTCCCTATTGCTCTGTCCTACTCCCTGTATCTCTCTCCTGCTCCCTCCTACTCCCCTCTGCTCCCTCTTACTTCCTCCTGTCTTTTTCTGCTGTCTCCTACTCCCTCCTGCTCCCTGCTCCCTCTTGCTCTGTTCTACTCCCTGTACCTCTCTCCTGCTCCCTCCTACTCCCTCCATGACATTGCTATATGAGGTTTCTACAAATCCAATAAAAGAGGTTGTTGTTTTAATTAATTAAGGAAGGCATTTGATATTAATTTTTCCGGTCGGGTTATTTGTTTACATAGAGCGAATGAGGTTAAATTGCTTCATTTATATTATTCTTTTTTTTTTTTAATTTGAAGCTTTAGTTATTTTCATGGATATTCATTTTCATAATGAAAAACCATCGGGAATCAGGTCGGGATTCAATCACGGGTATTTATCAGATGCCCCTTGAAAAGACTGTTGGGGTTATTTACTTATGAGAAACTTTAGAAGTAATTTGTAAGGAACTTTAAAAGTAACTTATAAGGAACTTTAGAAGTAGGAGCTTTAGAAGTCATTTGCAAGGAACTTTAGAAGTATTTTGTAAGGAACTTTAGTAGTTTATAAGGAACTTTAGAAGCAGGAACTTTAAAAGTAACTTATAAGGAACTGTAGGTGTAAATTATAAGGAACCTTAGAAGTAGGAACTTTAGAGGTAATTTGTAAGGAACTTTAGAAGTAATTTGTAAGGAACTTTAGAAGTAGGAAGTTTAAAAGTAACTTATAAGGAACTTTAGAAGTAACTTGTAGGGAACTGTAGAGGTAATTTGTAATTACTTTCTAAGTAACTCATAAGGAACTTTAGAAGTAACTTATAAGCAACTAAGTAATTCTGAACTTTAGAGAAACTTTTAAAAGTGACTTATAAGAAACTTTAGAAGTAATTTCTAAGGAACTTTAGAAGTAGGAACTTTAAAAGTGACTTATAAGAAACTTTAGAAGTAATTTATAAGGAACTTTAGAAGTAGGAAGTTTAAAGTTTAAAGAAACTTAGAAGTAATTTATAGTTTAAAGTCGTTTAAAAGAAGAAAGTTTAATCGTCCAGAAAGGTGTCTGTGACTTTCCTCTATTTAATTTGTAATGCTGTTTTACCCTCTGAGATTTGGGTCTTCCAAAGTGCCAAGGTCTTTGTCTTTGTTTTTCTGTGTCTTTCAAGATAAACAGACATCTTTGTCTTCCACGTGCTAGGGGAGTCTTACTAACTATTAAAAGATGTAGGGAGTCTTATCTACCCTGAAAAGATGTAGAGAGTCTTAACTACTTCTTAAGAACCTTCTCCCATTGTTAACATTAGGGAAGTTTCCTCAGCAATTTTAAGTGTTGAGGCGTTCCTTGCAGTTGACACTTCTTCAAAACTAGCCAAGTACTTTCTGTTAGTGTCATATTATATATAGCATTATATATTTCCTCTTAGTTCGGCAATCAAGGAATTTATCTAGTCCAAAGTCCTCTATAAATAAGCAACCCAAAAGAATTGTGGTTTTTCCCCTTATATATATTTTAAATCCTCAAATCGTTCCTCTTGTTCCTTTATTAGAGAGAGAGAGAGAGAGAGAGAGAGAGAGAGAGAGAGAGAGAGAGAGAGGAAAAACTATTGAAAGAAGGTTTAAAGCCTCTAAGGTGATTTCTTCTAAATAAGCAGTTCATGGAAATGAAACTTTACCTCGCCTTCCCTTGCTAACTAAACCCACAAAACATCCCCTCTTAAAAGGAACCACTTTTAGGTCCTTAAAATAACGTAGGGATGGCGGTCCTCTTATAAAATATGTGGTCACAGCATGGCATATCCCTGTATTAAGTTCCTGGTCCGCGAAGCAACGCCTTTTGGGAAATTAAATTCAAAGGCATCTTGGTAAAAGATGGATTATAGAAATTCTCCCGTTTCATTCCAACTGAAAATTAATAATTGAGAGGATACGTATAACAGTTGCAGGCAGTTGCAGGTGACAGTTCTGGAACCTATAAACGTCATAATATCCCAGGGTGAACTGTCGATACCGAGTCTCTCCAGAGCAGTTCTAGAGGCTGCCTGGATCGTTCGATGCAGACCATTGCAATAAAAGGACGACATAAACTCCTTTATGCATAGTATGGTTTTAGAGCACAGGAGAATGGAAGGGGACGACCTCTTGGCCTTTACTAGCCCACTGCTAAACAGACAAGAAGCTCGAAAAGAAAGTAAGAATTCTGGACGAGACTTGACTGAAAAGATGGCCCGAGAGAGACAGTCTGTTAAATTCTAAATTTTATCAGTAGATAGAATGAAGTATTCTTTTAAATATCCAGTCCCTTGTGGTTACCAAGTTATCAATTTTAGAGGAAAATCGCATCGTTTATGTTTTGAATTCCTTAATCATATGAATGGGCTAACTTCTGTCTATTTGATGTATAGCTGACGTTAAATTTCCACAGCCGATATCACTAGCTAATCGTGATTGGTGGAAGCTCTAGCTCAGCGCTTATTATTGGTTAAAAATATATCTGTTGCGGATATTTACCGTCAGCTCTTAACAAAGAGACTACAGTAACTTTTGATGTTAATGTGAGAGTTAATCAGCATTTATTGATACCTAAAATAATTAGTTAACAAGTTCTGATATTTGTAAAGATCAAATTAGTAAGAGATATGCGACTGACAAGTCAAATTCGTTACAGCGTGTACTGTAGGTAATATATATTAAAGGGCTGGTCCTAACAAGCAAGAGCCCGTGCTGGCATAAGGCCAATTCAACCTAACAGCGCAGAGATACCACACTGAGCTTACAGACAAGCCTATTGTGGCTTGGCAGAAAGATATTTGCATAATTGTCAATGGCTTTCAACATTGTGACAATGCTTAAATGCCACTGAACATTAGATGAAGACTCTCTATTTGGCAAAGAACTTGTGTTGAGTGAAACATTGATAATTGTATATTGTTACACATCTTCCCCTGCGAGAACTCATTTCCTCTACAAGGGAGTCATGATAAAAAAACGGCGTTCCTAGTTACCTCTTCATTCATTCCCCGAGTGCAGAAATTAAAAAAAAAAAACTCGCACCACTGCCCTGTCATAAACTAAAGTAGATGTTTCATTACCAAGCAAGCAAGCAAACAGGCTACTCCGTTATAGTTTTCTGTAAAGGAAAACTATTGAGATGGTTATTTATCTGTCCGTCCGGCCTCAGATCTTAGAAACTACTGAGGCTAGAGGGCTGCAATTTGATATGTTGATCATCCACCCTCCAATCATCAAACGTACCAAATTACAGCCCTCTAGCCTCAGTAGGTTTTATTTTATTTAGGTTCGAGTTAGCCATGATCGTGCGTCTGGCACCGCTATATATGCCAGCAACACAGGTCACCACCGTACCGTGGCTGAAATTTTCATGGGCCGTGTCTGAGAGTCTCATACAGCATTATATTGTGTACAGAAAACTCGATTGCACCGAAGAAACTTCGGCGCATTTTTAACTTGTTTTACAGTTTTGATGAACCAGTCATCTTTATTTTGTACACACGACTCAATCATATGAATGGTGAAGTCTTTTAAATAGGCAGTTTTTACCTGTCCATTGTATCATTTCTAGAGTTTATAATATTATAGGCTATTTTCAAGGTGACTCATCTGTAATGCATTACCCCACACCTATGCTCTCGATCCGTCCTTTTAACAAAATGCAGTTTTCATGATTCACATTCTCATTGTTCGAAGGACTTTCACCAGTCTTTGTGCTGTGTCTTCACTATCCTTAACTCGTAACATGAGCTTTTTATGTATTTATGTCTAACTTTCTTATGACATAAGCTTATTTGTAAGTTTTTACGATGATTTTTAGACTGGTGATAAAAACTGCTTCAGTTGCGTTGTGTATGGGTTCATATCCCAACCAGATGGTCGTTGAATATATATATATATATATATATATATATATATATATATATATATATATATATATATGTAAAGTATGTATATATGTATGTGTGTGTGCGTACTAGAAGCCTCATACCCTTCTCCCCCATTGTCGCAGTCTACCACATTCGATTCACTACCAAGTGCATAATTAATTATTTAAACCAACAAATTTATCAGAAAAGACGCAGGTGATATATATATATATATATATATATATATATATATATATATATATATATATATATATATATATATATATATATATATATGTGTGTGTGTGTGTGTGTGTGTGTGTTTATATTTTTATATGTAAAACTTTGCAATTACCACTACAAAAATTAGTTTTGGACCCACCCGTGAAGTTGCCCAAAACCAGTTGCCGACCAAAACTTATCAGCGATTATAAAGGCCACTTAAACTTCCTGTTGACCCTTGAAAGTTATCCTATAGTGTTGTTACGCTTCTGTTCCTCTCGTCATAACACGAAGATTCTTTTCGACATGGGAGAACATTGCTCTGTTGAGCTGTAAATAACTCTACGGTCTCATTTTGCCATGTTTCATTATTGAAATATAATTAAAAATATACTGTATATATATTTTTTTATAGAATTATTATGGCTTTTTCGGATGAGGTGTGAATAACTCTACGGTATCGTTTTGCCATGTTTCACTAATTAAAATTAAATCGGCTTAAATAAAAAAACTTATTTAATTTACATATTACAATGGTTATTACACAGAAAAATGCATAATACAAAATCATCCTTTGTAATCTGACAGAAGTGAAAAATTTGAAGACAACAAGTTTAACTTTATCAGGATTGTATGAGCTGCCATTTCTTTATGAGAGCAATTTACGTCAATATTTTGTGCCTTTAGTTATTTATGTATCTATTTATCTTTAGATATATATATATATATATATATATATATATATATATATATATATATATATATATATATATATATATATATATATATATATATATATATATTATATATTCGACTCCTAGATATCTATTTATCTACCTGTGCATATATGTCAGTGTATGTATTACTTATCTTCAAAAGAAAAATTTTACTCAATATTTGGCTCCAGATATATACCTATCTATTTATCTATCAGATCTAGTATGTATAATTTAAACCACCACTTTCACTTACGTGTTCACAAACAAATTTATCAAAGATGGTCTCTCTTGCAGGTGTTTTTTGGTGTTGATAAATTCCAAAAAACAGTTTTCTGTCGTAATTTGTCATATTACGAGTTGCAATTAATTTGAGGACACCCATTTCATTTTGGTGATCATCATCTGGCCTGGTGTGGGGTGGGGGCGGGAGGTGATTTACTGTGGGGGTGAGGGTGGTTGGAGGGTGTGGGGTGGAAGGAGTGGGGGGAACTAGCATTTATGGCCAGCAGATGGCGTGATTGCCTTGCCAGGTGTGTTACTGTGCAAATTACGTGTGTGTTTGTGTATATATACACATATACTTATATATATATACAACAGGAACAGCAGTTACTCTCGTTTGCTAGGCCCGTAGATCGCTGGCGCCTCACAGCTCGCCAGTTCATCCGTAAATGAGGTCGAGGAAAAGAGATCGTGACGCTAGCAGCCTCACCCCTTGAAGACTCGTTGAAAAACCTGAAGGATACCACTCCCTTTATAGTGCAGATATATATATATATATATATATATATATATATATATATATATATATATATACATACATACATACACACACACACACATAATGCGTGAGTGTCTGCGTAAAACTTCGCGTGATCTGAGACTATAGAATCCCAACATGATTCTCCCAATGGCAAAACCAGCAGCCTGTACCTTCACCATCTCGACCAAAACGGCAGAAGGCAAATGAATCGCTGCTAATTTGAAAACTTCCTTGCATAGTTAAGAAAGTGCAGATGCGCATCTTGCCTCTTCTCTTGTTTGAAAGCAATTAAGAAACGAAAGCCCTCGGGAATTTCCATTAAGACTCTCTTCTTCTTCTTCTTCTTCTTCTTCTTCTTCTTCTTCTTCTTCTTCTTCTTCTTCTGATGTCACTTAGATGCTGTACCACTGGGGAAAACTGTGGTCTATATTAAATTGATTTCCCCGAAAAAAGAGACCGCAAATTAAATAGTTCTCCGTGGTAAACTCAAACGGGAAGTAAATAGGTTTCTCTGAAAAACTCAAGATGAGAATTAAATAGTTTTCTGTGGAAAACTCAAAGGGGAATTAAATAATTTTCTGTGGAAAATTCAAAGAGGAATGACATTGTTCTCCGTGAAAAACTCCAAAGGGAATGAAATAGTTTTTTGTGGAAAACTCAAAATGAGAATTGGATAGTTTTCTGTGGAAAACTCAAAAGGAAATTAAATAGTTTTCTGTGGAAAACTCAGAATGTTAATTAGTTAGTTTTCTGTGGAAAACTCAAAATGTGATTTGAATAGTTTTCTGTGGAAAACTCAAAGGGGAATGACATTGTTCTCCGTGAAAAACTCCAAAGGAAATGAAATAGTTTTTTGTGGAAAACTCAAAATGAGAATTGGATAGTTTTCTGTGGAAAAATCAAAAGGAAATTAAATAGTTTTCTGTGGAAAACTCAGAATGTTAATTAGTTAGTTTTCTGTGGAAAACTCAAAATGTGATTTGAATAGTTTTCTGTGGAAAACTCAAGGGGAATTAAACAGTTTTCTTTGGTAAACTCAAACGGGAATTAAATAAGTTTTTGTGGAAAACTTAAAAGGAAATTAAATAGTCCTGTGGAAATTCAAAAGTGAATTATACTGTTTTCTGTGGGTAAGTCAATATGAGAATTAAATATTCTCTGGAAAACTCAAAAGGAATTAAATAGGCTTCTGTGGAAAACTCAAAGGGGAATTAAACAGTTTTCTTTGGTAAACTCAAACGGGAATTAAATAAGTTTTTGTGGAAAACTTAAAAGGAAATTAAATAGTCCTGTGGAAATTCAAAAGTGAATTATACTGTTTTCTGTGGGTAAGTCAATATGAGAATTAAATATTCTTTGTGGAAAACTCAAAAGGAATTAAATAGGCTTCTGTGGAAAGCTCAAACGGGAATTAAACAGTTTACTATGAAAAATTAAAACTGGAATTAAATAGTTTTCTGGAAAACTCAAATGGGAATTAAACCGTTTACTGTGAAAAACTCAAGGGGCAATTGAATAGTTCTCTGTGGAAAACTCAAGATGAAGATTAAATAGTTTTCTGTGGGAAACTCGAAAGAGAATTAAATAGTTTTCTGTGGGAAACTCAAAAGAGAATCAAATAGTTTTCTGTGGGAAGCTCAAAAGAGAATTAAATAGTTTTTTGTGGGAAAATCAAACGGAAATTCAGTAGTTTTTTGTGGGAAACTCAAAAGGGAATTAAATATTTTTCTGTGGGAAATTCAAACGGGAATTAAGTAGTTTTTTGTGGAAAACTCAAAAGGGAATTAAATATTTTCTGTGGGAAACTCATACGGGAATTCAGTATTTTTTTGTGGGAAACCTAAAAGGTCATTAAATATTTTTCTGTGGGAAACTCAAACGGGAATTAAGAAGTTTTTTGTGGAAAACTCAAAAGGGAATTAAATATTTTTCTTCGGCGCAATCGAGTTTTCTGTACAGCAGCTACAACGTATAATCAAGGCCACCGAAAACAGATCTATCTTTGGATAGTCTCGGTATAATGTTGTATGAGCCGCGACCCATGAAACTTTAACCACAGTCCGGTGATGGCTTATCCTATATCGTTGCCAGAAGTACGATCATGGCTAACTTTATCCTTAAATAAAATAAAAACTACTGAGGCTAGAGGGCTGCAATTTGGTATGTTTGATGATTGGAGGGTGGATGATCAACACACCAAATTGCAGCCCTCTAGCCTCAGTAGTTTTTAAGCTCTGAGGGCGGACAGAATAAAATGCGGACGGACAGAAAACTAATAAAAACGAGAACGGAAATTAAATTCTTAGAGAAGAAGATGAATTTTTTTGTAAAAAGTCAGAGTAAAATTGAGTAGTTGCTAATAACATGAAAAAATAATCTACCACGTAAAACATAAATAGTTTGTCTAGAGGACCATAGCAATAGTAATTACCGTTGTCCAGTTTGAAGGGAAATTGGACAAAATATGTTTAGACATATTTAATAAAGGACAAAATGTCTTTTTAATCTATCTTCGCTGTTACGTATCTGTGCTACCTTCTTGGGGCCCCTTGGCACGTTCTACGCAGTAGGGTTAGAAGCGGATTTTAATCCGTTTTCTGCTCTGTTTTGGATTATATTACTAATTTTTAATCTCTGGGATTTACCAGCAAATAATGATTAAATTTATCTAGTCAAATACCTGATATATCTGCCAAAAGTGATTTAGATCAAAAGTAAATCCGTTGTATAAATGAGTAGATCGCAACTGACAACTTCCGGCAATAACTTCCAGTGAGTGACGTCACAGCGAGTGGGCAGGGTACACCCCTCCCCACCCTCCAACTCCACCCCTTCCCTCCCCCTCCCTCCCCGATCTCCAAAATGCCTCCGCGAAGAATTCGATTCCGAATTCCTCTGGCTGCGCGGGAATTAGTCGTGACGATTGCATGGTTATAACACCTAATGGGCTTTGGTGGGAAGCCGTAGAGGTTGTTTTTTTTTGTGGTTGTTGTTGTGAGGGAGAGGAGGAATTTTCGGGGCCGAAAAAAGGGAGAAAGAGAGAGAGAGAGAGGGAGAGGGAGGAAGGGGGGGGCAGATGGCAGCAGAATCGATTGTGTGGTTGTTGTGTGAGTAACAGAGGTCACCTACAGAGGAAGAGGGACGGGGTCTCTCTCTCTCTCTCTCTCTCTCTCTCTCTGTTGCTCTCTGAATCTCTCTCTGTCTCTCCCTCTGTTACTCTCTGAATCTCTCTCTCTGTCTCTCCCTCTGTTGCTCTCTGAATCTCTCTCTCTCTCGCTATCTCGCTCGCTCCGGCATCCCGTCGAACTGCGCATGCGCGCGGTTCCCCCGCTCCCACCAAAGGTTAATACAACCTTAAGATCTTTTTCCCGGTCTAAACACGGTCATATTCCCCGACTGTTTGCGTGGGATCTAAAAGATGCCATTTTTCCCCATCCTATTTAGAAAAAGACAGGCGACCGGGAGACCGCCACCGAGCAGGGCATGATGGAGAAAAGTGTTGTTTCTCATTTTTTTTTTTTTTTTTTTTTTTGGCGGGGGCCCACCTGGTGTTAGGTGTAATTTGGAAAAAGGAATTCAAATGAGATGATTATTGTTTTTGCCAGAGGTCTGTTAGACTCAGTATTGAAAATATGGCGTTTGAATTTTCCAGATACGGAAAGAACTGCTTCGTATTATATATATATATATATATATATATATATATATATATATATATATATATATATATATATATATATATATATATATATACATATATATATATATATATAATATATTTATATATATTATACATATATATTATATTTATATATGTATATATTTATATATATATATATATATATATATATATATATATATATATATATATATATATATATATATATATATATATATATATATATATATATATATATATATATACATATATATAAGCATCCAATATGCATACACCTCTCTCTCTCTCTCTCTCTCTCTCTCTCTCTCTCTCTCTCTCTCTCTCTCTCTCTCTCTCTCTCTCTCTCTCTCCTGTGCCTTCGGTGCCTGGTAATGCGCTGTCAGTTCTGTTCTGGGTCTAAATCTCCTCCGGATGGCCGGGAAGAGATCAGAACGGCAAATGACAAAAAAGAAGAAGAAGAAGGAGAAGAAGAAAATTGTAAAGAAAAAATTGATCATCTTTCGATTTTTTTATTTGGAAAACAGTCAGTTTATTGGTGTTCGTAAATTGACGAATTTAGAGACAGGAGGTTTAAATAGATAATTTTTGTGTCCAAAAGCGTCTTTTCTTTTATACAGTATTTCGGGATTTCTTAGAGCGATAATATGAAATCAAACTGTTTAATATATATATACATATATGCATACATATATATATATACACATACATAAGTATGTATATACGCCCTTTTGCACCTTTGATTTTAACACATTTTGAAAATATTGGTAACAGCGCTTGCTTCAAATCACGTGTATTGAAAACTTTGATTTTGTAACCAACTTTTTGGGAAATTCAAAATATATCTCAGGATAGAAAATTCAGCCTTTGGTGGAAATTGTTCATTTTTTTATCGCCTAAATAAAATGTCTTGATGAATATTTTTTACAAGGAAAAAATTTTTTGCAACATTTTAACAATTTTGGTCAAATGTAGATTTGTTAATGGAGTGCATTTTTTTTACAGAAGAATATAAATTTTGTATACTGGAAACGTTTGGCTTATATTTGTTTAATGAAGTGATTTACTTGATATATTTAAAGAAATATTTACATTATAAACTTGATAAATAAACCAAAAATAAATTTTAGCAAGTAGGCAAAATTTTATACGAACGTACAAAATTGTTTTATTTTTTTATTGACTTAAGATACAGTTATTTTTTTTATATCATGAAGAAAAATAATATTATTATTGAATGCTGTCATATCTTTCACATGGCCGAGAACCAGGTCAAAAATCATATTTTTTTCATAACTTTGAACAAATACATTTTGTTTTTAGTTTTCTGTAAAAGAAAATTATTGTGCCGGCTTTGTCTTTCCGTCCGCACTTTTTCTGTCCGCCCTCAGATCTTAAAAACTACAGAGGCTAGAGGGCTGCAAATTGGTATGTTGGTCATCCACCCTCCAGTCATCAAACATACCAAACGGCAGCCCTCTAGCCTCAGTAGTTTTTTTTTTTATTTAAGGTTAAAGTTAGCCAAAATCGTACTTCTGACAGCGATATAGGATAGGCCACCACCGGGGCGTGGTTAAAGTTCATGGGCCGCGGCTCATACAGCATTATACCGAGACCACCGAAAGATAGATATATTTTCGGCGGCCTTGATTATACGCCCTACAGAAAACGCGATTGCGCCGAAGAAACTTCGGCGCGTTTTACAGTTTTTTATTTTCATTAAATGAAAATTGTTGTGGGTTTTCCTTAGGACTCTTCATCGGTTATTTAGGGTACAGAAGGAAAATGCAAAAAAGTTAGCCCCGGATTATGATGTAAGAGAAGATTAAGTGTGTTTTTAGACTGTCTCGTTACACACACACACACATACATACATACATACATATATATATATATATATATATATATATATATATATATATATATATATATATATATATATAGTTTCTTAATTTCCTTGAAATTGATAAGAGCTCATTATGGCTATCAGAAATACATAAATATCTGTAATATCATCTAGTAGAATCTCTCTCTCTCTCTCTCTACACACAAAATATATACATACATACATATATATATATATATATATATATATATATATATATATATATATATATATATATATATATATATAGAAAAAGAGAGAGAGAGAGAGAGAGAGAGAGAGAGAGAGAGAGAGAGAGAGAGAGAGAGAGATCCTGGATTGTTTAAAAAAGAATCATTCGCGGAAGAAAGCAGCGTGTGATCTCATTCACATCCTGAAATGTTCGCTCGATTTATACATGACCACACGTTGTGTTTCTCCTTATAAGTATGCTTACCGTCTCCCCACCGCGCCGTTTTCATGCTGACTATACATATTCATGAGAAAGCAATGGAAGTATGATCAGCTAAAGGTCTGAAAAAATGATACGGCTTCTATTTTTAGGATTTCCTCTTGGACGTTACGTCAGTTTAATGAGTCACGTGTTTGGAAGTTTCAGAGGTGAGTGTGTGTGTTTGTGTGTGTTTTGCATCGTTCAAATTCTGTAACAGTCTTTACAGCACAAGGAGAACTATTCATCGATTGCATTAAAGTGCTTACAGATGCAAAAATCCAATTGTTTTATAATTTTTGTTCGAAGTTGCCACCGGAAAACGCAGCTAAAGAGCAACTGGCAACTCATGCGTAATGGCTAGGTTCGTATTTATGGGACTACCTCATGGATGTGCACACCTGTATCATTATGATTAAGTACAGTATATTCGGCAGCCCACACCAACCTAAAGGATGCATAATTATCCCTAATTTTACCGAAATTAATGTATGCTCGTGTATCATTTATTGAAAACGTTAGTCACACACCTAAAACTAGACTTATCCTTGCCGGACTAATGCTAAGTGGCCAATGGATACCTTGTGCTAAGCACACAATATATCTTCTGTACTTAGTCTCAACAGACGTAGCCAGGAACATCAAACAAAGCCACAATTTAAGCCTAATTTTTTAAAAATCAGATTCTGAACAAATGCACCTGTCTCGAGGCATGCAGTTGCAGTTAGGCCTACTGCATGATTTTGTTGTGGGCCAACTCTCACAGGACCCAGAAGTGATAAAAGGCCACAGAATTACAGCTATGCCTAAGATAATCCAGTGTAATCTAAGCTCCGTTTATTCTACCTTGATGTGAATTCACCGTTAAACCTGATTTTATACAGCTGGGACTCAGTCCTGCGCTATCCAAGTAAGAGAATTCACAAATGAGTCTATTGAAGCTTTTGGTCACATTTGCAAATCGACTTGTACTGTTTTTTTTTTTTTTTTTTTTTTTGTAAGAAAGACATCTCAAGTTTGACCATTCTTTCATTTAGGAAGATCTTTTAGCACTTCAGAATGACATTAAGCCTAAAAAAAAAAAAAATCTATCAAGAGGAAGCTGGAAATGAACGCATTCATCTAACATTCTTAATTAGGCCTAACCATCACTTGGGCCCTTTACCAGAAGTTCCTGTCAGAATGTTCAAGTAACGACGAGAACATAAGATTCAGTTCTTTTCATTTAGAGTTTTCAATCGCCCTTTCATTTATCACCTGGAACCAGAACCTGTCCATCTATTGATCTTGACTTGCTTTGGTCAGCTTAAAGAAGAGCTTCTCGACTGCAATGTATATATTAGTTTGAGTTCGTTTAACGGAGCTCGATTAGAATACATTTCTTGAATCGTTTTAAAACCCTTCTGTCTATCTTAGCGGTCTGTCTGTTTTTCCTGTATCGAAAGGACGTGGCATTACCGTCCAATTTCAGCAGTGTTTGTAGTTTGTGATTGCGATTTTGTACTATTTGCTGATGGCGATTCGGACGTTAGCCGTTTGTGATTGCGATTTTGTACTATTTGCTGATGGCGATTCGGATGTTAGCCGTTTGTGATTGCGATTTAGTACCATTTGCTGATGGTGATTCGGATGTTAGCCGTTTGTGATTGCGATGTGGTAATATATGCTGATGGTGATTCGGATGTTAGCCGTTTGTGATTGCGATTTGGTACTATTCGCTGATGGCGATTCGGATGTTAGCCGTTTGTGATTGCGATGTGTAATATATGCTGATGGTGATTCGGATGTTAGCCGTTTGTGATTGCGATTTGGTACTATTTGCTGATAGGGACTTGGTTCTTAGCTGCTTGTGATTGCGATTTGGTACAAATTTTTGATGGTGAATCCGTTGTTAGCTGTTTGTGATTGCGATGTGATACTATGTGCTGATGGGGATTTGGTTTTTAGCCGTTTGTGATTGCGATTTCGTACTACTTGCTGATGGTGACTCCGTTGTTAGCCGTTTGTGATTGTGATTTAGTACCATTTGCTGGTGACTCGGTTGTTAGCCATTTGTGATTTGCTGTTGGTGATTGGTTGTGTGAGTGCTGACTGTTGGTGATTCAGGACTTTGTTTTGGAGTTTTCAGCTGCTGTCGGTCTAGTTTCCTTACTGTTAGCTTTTTGTGATTTTTGTTTTCAAGACAGTTAACTGTTGATAATTTGTTAAGGGTTATTAACTGTTGATAATTTTGTTAAGGGCTATTAGCTCTTGGTGATTTTGTTAAATCCTGTTAGCTGTTGATAATTTTGTTAAGAGCTATTAGCTGTTGGTAATTTTGTTAAGGGCTATTAGCTGTTGGGAATTTGTTAGGGCTATTAGCTGTTGATAATTTTGTTAAGTGCTGGTAGCTGTTGGCAATTTGTTAAGGGCTGTCAGCTGTTGATAATTTTGTCAAAGGTTGTTAGCTATTGATAATTTTGTTAAGGGCTATTAACTGTTAATAATTTTGTTAAGGGGTATTAACTGTTGATAATTTTGTTAAGTGCTGTTAGCTGTTGGTAATTTTGTTAGGGACTGTTATCTGTTAATAATTTTGCTAAGGGCTATTAGCTGTTGGTAATTTTGTTAAGGGCTATTAGTTGTTGATAATTTTGTTAAGGGCTATTAGCTGTTGATAATTTTGTTAAGGGCTATTAGCTGTTGGTAATTCTGTCAAGGGTTGTTAGCTGTTGGTAATTTAGCCAAAGGATGTTAGCTGTTGGCAATTCTGTTAAGAGCTAATAGCTGTTGATAATTTTGTTAAGGGATATTAGCTGTTAATGATTTTGTTTGGAAACCGTTAACCTAACGGTAGTTTTTATTAAGAAAAAGTTAGCTGTTGATGATTTTGTTTCGGGTTATCAACACTGTGATTTGTTCCGACGGAGTTAGCCGATAATAAATGTCTAAAGCTCTTTTCGGAAGTTATTTTGTATATTTAAAGATAACTTTGCTCTATTAAAAGAACTAAATTCAGTTTCCATCAGTTAAAGACCAAGAATCTTAATAAATCTCAACAAGCGCCCACGATCCCTAATCTCTCAAAAACACGCCCCAAATTTGCCGTTACAAAGACTCACTTTCATTCCCCAACTTAGACCTACTTTATAGGCAATCCATCCACATTTATTTTGTTCACGTGTCGTGCGCTTCGCATTTTGCTTTCCAATTCAGCTTCCAATTTCCGAATGACGTTCCCTGGCCCTCAGTACCCAGATCCGACCTTTAGCCTGTGCAGTGCTTGCAATAACCGCCGTTTGTTATTTGTTATTTCTGGGTCGGTGGAATGGTTATTTTTACGGGGCCAGTGGATTACACTCAATTCTCGGCAGAGTATGGATTAGAGTGAAGGCACTCTCGCGTTGCTGGCTTCATGCGCGCGGCGGGCGCGCGTAAAAATACACGCACACAAACTCAAGTATTGATTGATGTACTGCCTCTTTGGGTATCTATTTCCCAAAGCATTAGAGAGACGTCAGAGATGGTTTATTTGCTCTGTGAGTGAAGAGGCATCAGTAGGCCTATTGGTTTATTAACTTTGTCTTTGTTCGAGTTAATGTGTTTTCTAAGCAGTGAAAAGCCTCGATAAATGATAGATTATCGTTTGCTTTCTCTGCAGTCATGGGTGTTTGTATGTACTTTCTATGATGATAATAATAATAATAATAATAATAATAATAATAATAATAATAATAATAATAATAATAATAATAATAATAATAATAATAATCGTGTCAATCACTGGCAAAATTGTCGACTTTTAGGCTGAATTTTAATATGATATTACGGATGGAAATATATATTCCTAATCATTTTAATGTAGTTGCTCAATAATTTTTAATATTACGAAGGCCTGATTAGGAATAATGTATGTCACTGAGGGCGAAATGTATGATTTTATGTCTATTGTATTTTAATTACGGCTAATAAAATAATAAGCTAATGATGTTTTATATATAACATATATATATATATATATATATATATATATATATATATATATATATATATATATATATATATATATATCACAAAAACGTTAGGTAGACTTCTTCGTGATTTTCACAGTATTTGTTTCATTTCAGTGTTTCATTTTATATATCTGCATGGAAAAATCACTTTGAAAGTTATATCCACAATTATTTTCTGCCTGACAGAAAAATTCCTGTTATGTTCGAAGAGAATTCATTTCCTCCATTGGAACAGATACATACTCTCTCTCTCTCTCTCTCTCTCTCTCTCTCTCTCTCTCTCTCTCTCTCTCTTTATTCTTTATACGTTTATCATCAGTCTCCTTTTTTATCGCCATTTTATCTCCTCTTTTGTCTTCCGTCGTTAACCGGAACAGGCTTCAAATTCTCATCTGGTTCATGGCATCCCGGGGTACGCTTACACACACGACCAGTCAGGAAAGAAAATGGAGGGAGAATATTCTTTATCCTCCTCCTCCTCCTTCCTCCGTAATTCTCCATCGATGGACTGAGTTTGCGAGATGCATGAAGTAAGCTTTTTGTAGTTTTTTACAGTATATTTTTATTATCATGTCAGATATGCTAAATAGCAGCTTGCTGTTGAGTCTACGGGAGGTGGGGTGGTGGGTAGTGGATAACGGTTGCAAGGGTTTGGGGTTCGTTTAAAAGAGAGAGAGAGAGAGAGAGAGAGAGAGAGAGGAGAGAGAGAAGGATTGTGGATATTGATGAGCTCCGCTGCATACATGAATAAATTAGCCCAAAACGAGAACCAATGTTTCGACAGGCGCCATTCCCCCCCGGTGTAACCAGCGTGTTCTCTCATAGACCGATGCCGCTAGTACCACAGAGACGAAGCTTCTCCGTTTACCGGGCTCGTTCTCTACCAACAAACTCTCGAAAAAAAATTATCTCTCGCTCCTTATTTAAGCAAAAGCAAACGAGAAACCGGGTGTATTGTGTACGTGTATGTATCCATGAATGAGGAAGTGTATACGCGTACGTATGAACGGCCGTATTCATACTCCTACACGCAGAGAGAAAGAGAGAGAGAGAGAGAGAGAGTGTGAGAGAGTCAAGCTTAAAGCTATCCTTTCCTAAAAGGCATAGACAGGTTCCTCCTGCCTACGCTCTCTCTCTCTCTCTCTCTCTCTCTCTCTCTCTCTCTCTCTCTCTCTCCACTCCAAAGCGTGTAACGTTGTCTGCAATTCGAAAAATGAAAAAGGATATTTGAAAAATACTCCCGTTCGACATTTTACCGCTAATATACGATGAATGTACGTTAATGGCTGGACCCAATATTAACGTTCGTGGTATTCGCCGTTAATTGCACAGTAATTGGTTTCGAGGCTTCAGTCTTCCCCTCATTATTATTTGCAATTATCCCTCATCCGTTCGGTCAGAAAATAAACGAGTATTTAGGTGTATGTTAGACCATTTTGCTGGGTATTCGCTGATAGTACTATTAATGTTACTGCCACTTTTTATTTAGTACTATTAATATGACTGCCGCTTTTATTTAGTACTATTAATATTACTATTGCTTTTATTTATTAATATTAATTTTACTACCGCTTTTATTCAGTATTATTGATATTACAACCACTTTTATTTGGTGCTATTAATATTACTACCGCTTTTATTCAGTACTATTAATATTACTACCACTTTTATTTATGGTGATATAAATAATTATAGAGTAATATTGAGTAAGAAAGATTGACAAGTTCAAGATGGTTTGGCAGCGTTGGGAGACCGGCAGACGAGAAGCTGGTTAAAACATTATACAATTTGGAAATTCAGGGAGGAAGTAAGAAAGGGAGAACGAGATTGTTAGATAGACTGAGTTTAAAAAACGTATTGGAACAAGGGAATCTTAGAGGCCTAGAAAGAGGAGATTAGGTCTTTGTGTTCCTTCTACGTCAGTTTATGGAACAGTAGTGTCTTGGGAGTTTTGTGTGTGTGTGTATGTGTGTGTGTATTGTGTATATAT
>NC_089770.1:7351000-7441000 GCF_040412425.1 Macrobrachium rosenbergii | reverse complement strand
CATTTTAACAGAGCTTCTCTCTCTCTCTCTCTCTCTCTCTCTCTCTCTCTCTCTCTCTCTCTCTCTCTCTCTCTCTCAGGACTATCACCCTTCGCAGTCGACCCACCACCATGCACATAACCCATCGTTTAGCTCAACAGTGGCATGGCTATCTTGGCAAGGAACGTGCCCAGATCAATTCGCCCTCTCCTGGGATCGAATCCTGGGGTTTTTCGTTAATAACGCGAGCTTAATATAAATTGATATCTTCATGACACACTGTTAACGAATTTCATTTTGCGTTATTATCGGTATCTTTTATTTCATTTTTGTTCTATTTTCATTTCATTTGCATTTTAATTATGGCCTGTTATGAAAACGTTTGATTATTAAATTAATGGCAATTTGGCCTCTTCCATGTTAATTAGGATTCTGTAATAATAACATTTTTAATAACATCTTTTATTTCAGTTCTGTAAAATTATCACCAATGTGGACTTATTTTTTTATTGATATCATGTTGTTTAAAAAGTCCTGTTCTGTATTAACTGAACTTTGTATTAATAATAATATCAATAATATTATCATTTTTTTTCAATTTGTAAAAACATCACAGATGTCGACTAATAGATTTATTCAAAATCTTATGTTTTACAAAAAGGACCTACTGAATTTTTTTTTTTTTTGTAAACAATATTGATGTCTATTAATTCGATTCACTGTAAAAGCATCACAAATATGGACTATGTTTTTTATATAAAATCTTATGGTTTAAAAAATTAAAAAAAACCGATTGGCTTTATTTTATAAACAAAACTAGTTATATTTTATTTCGATTCGCACTGTAAAAGCATCACAAATATGGACTATATATTTTTTATAAAATCTTATGGTTTAAAAAAATAAAAATAAACCTACTGGCTTTATTTAAAAAAAAAACTAGTTACAGTTTTAAAAAATAAAACAGACCTACTGTTTTTTTTTTTATAAACAGGCACCATAATTACAGTTTTAAAAAAAATAAAGCAAACGCAGTGGGTTTTTTACAAACATGAAACTAATTACATTAAAAAATAAAACACCTGACTTTTTTTATAAACAGGAAACTAATTACAGTTTAAAAAATAAAACAGATCTGCTGACATTTTTTATAAACAGGAACCTAATTATATTTTAAAAAATGAAACAGACCTACTGACTTTTTTTTATAAACAGAAAACTGATTACAGCTTTCAAAAAATACATCAGACCTGTTGTTATTTTTTTTATAAACAGGCAAACAAATTATTTTAAAAAGTAAACAGACCTGTTGTTCTTTTATAAAACAGGCAACAAATTACAGCTTAAAAAAATACATCAGACCTGTTGTTATTTTTTTTATAAACAGGCAACTAATTACAGTTAAAAAAATACAACAGACCTGTTGTTATTTTTTTATAAACAGGCAACTAATTACAGTTAAAAAAATATAACAGACCTGTTGTTATTTTTTTATAAACAGGAAACTAATTACAGTTTTAAAAAACACAACAGACCTGTTGTTTTTTTATAAACAGGAAACAAATTACATTTTAAAAAAATACAACAGACCTATTGTTTTTTTATAAACAGGAAACAAATTACATTTTAAAAAATACAACAGACCTATTGTTTTTTTATAAACAGGAAACAAATTACATTTAAAAAAATGAAACAGACCTATTGTTTTTTTATAAACGGAAACAAATTACAGTTTTAAAAAATACAAAAGACCTATTGTTTTTTTTATAAACAGGAAACAAATTACATTTTAATAAAATGAAACAGACCTGTTGTTTTTTTTATAAACAGGAAACTAATTACAGTTTTAAAAAATACAAAAGACCTATTGTTTTTTTTTTATAAACAGGAAACAAATTTTTTACATTTTAAAAAATGAAACAGACCTATTGATTTTTTATAAACAGGACACAAATTACATTTTAAAAAATACAAGACCTATTGCTTTTTTATAAACAGGAAACAAATTACATTTTAAAAAAATGAAACAGACCTATTGTTTTTTTTATAAACAGGAAACAAATTATATTAAAAAAATGAAACAGACCTATTGTTCTTTTTATAAACAGGAAACAAATTACAGTTAAAAAAAATACAACAGACCTATTGTGTTTTTTTATAAACAGGAAACAAATTATATTAAAAAAATGAAACAGACCTATTGTTTTTTGTATAAACAGGAAACAAATTATATTAAAAAAATGAAACAGACCTATTGTTTTTTTTATAAACAGGAAACAAATTACATTAAAAAAATGAAACAGACCTATTGTTTTTTTATAAACAGGAAACAAATTACAGTTAAAAAAATACAACAGACCTATTGTGTTTTTTTTTATAAACAGGAAACAAATTATATTTAAAAAAAATACAACAGACCTATTGTTTTTTATAAACAGGAAACAAATTATATTAAAAAAATGAAACAGACCTATTGTTTTTTTTATAAACAGGAAACAAATTACAGTTAAAAAAATACAACAGACCTATTGTGTTTTTTTTTTTTTACAAACAGGCAACTAATCAAGCGGAAACTGCAAACGAATTTCCTTGTCTAAAATTTTGTTTTTGTTTCCAAACGAATAACAATGGCTGAACTGACGCCGTGAGCCTATGATTAGCGCTCAGTGAATAGCGCTGGAATATGCAATTAAGGGAGAGTAAATGCAGCGGTAATTACATCTAATGAATTAATTATCTGTTGCATTAATGATTACTGGGTATACATGTCTCGTCCCAGGCTGCGCTGTCGTTTTCCTTGAGGGGGGCGGGGTGGGGGTATCGTGTTGTTTGGATACTACACAGGCACTTACACACCCACACACACATACACATACATACACGCACACATATACTGCACATTATATATATGTGTGTGCATGTGTGTGTGTTTAAGAATGTCTTGCCACCGTAGTCTACCAATGTTCTTTGGAATTTAAAGGGCCATAAATTTGTTTTCAGTTTCATATATATATACATGCATATATATATACATACATATATACATATATATATATATATATATATATATATATATATATATATATATATATATATATATATATATATATATATATATATATATATATTTTATACACATATAATTAAAATCCTCTCATATCAAAAGACATCAAACTGTTTTATAAGCAGTTTTGAAACCTGTTAACATGGTTCTGTATATATATATATATATATATATATATATATATATATATATATATATATATATATATATATATTTAAACTCCTCACAAATCAAAATCAAAGACATCAAACTGTTTTATGAGTAGCTTTAAAAAACTGTTAACTTTGTTCCAAAGTCAATATCAAAGTGAATCCTATACCATCGAATGGCGTCAGGTCTATGTCTTAGACCTATTGCTTGGGTCTACGCACACTTCAGTAGGCTGGCCGGCTGCCCTACGGTCTAACAAACAATTCTACATATTTCTATGGTGCTGGCTAGGAATTTAGTGGCACAAATAAAACTTTAAAGGTAAAAGCAAGATTTATGTACTTGCAATGTAATGCAGGTTCATTAACATCACCATATTAGTTAATAAATTTAGGAAATAAAACAATAAATACACAACAAATTGTTATCTTAAATATTAGCTAAGAACGTGTGAGTATTGTGAAGGGGATTTTGCCAAACTGTTTCAGGGAGAGAAAATATCGTATCTTCCTGATAATGTGTTTAATATCTTATAAGGTTAAATATTAAGGGTGTGTATATATATATATATATATATATATATATATATATATATTTATTTATTTATAAAACTTCACGAAGAGAACAATAACTTCTCGTATTGTTGTTTTCCCTGTAACTCCGCAATCCTTGGTTGGTAGGTTACTGCTGCTGACAATTTTTGTTTACATTTGTCGTCTACTCGTCATACGAATATGATCTACTGATAGTTCTCTCCTACGACCCCAAAGTGTTTGGAAGCAGTGAAATTCGACTGGTTCTTTTGTATTCCCGAACAGCAGTGTGCGTTGGATAGCTCCGTGAACAGTTCCATTTTGTAAGTAAGAACGTTTATCTCAAGGTCAAGGAGACATGGTCTATCCAGTTGGGTGAGTCGCCTCCCACCTGGGGTAACTACGTAGGCGATGACGTATCTTAGAGGTATACCTGCTCATTATGACAATTCGCCTGCTGACGCAATAAGGAGGTGGACAAAACCTTCTATATTGTGGATTTTGGGGGGAAGTGAGCAGACCTTCTCTTTCTCTTGGCCTTGGTTGTAATAGTGTCGTCTGCTAGGAAAATTCTCGACAGCGTCTAAGATTTGATGCTGCGTCATCCATCTTTGTTCCCAAAGAGAATGAAATTTGTACTGAATATCCTACCCTGCTGAAGGAAGAAACGGTAGAATATGATATAAAAATAACTACGGTTTTTGTTGTGCCTTTCACCTCTGTCAGGAATTATTTGTGTTGATCCGAGGCCATTTCAAACTTTAAAAAAGTGTTTGCAAAAATTATATAACTACATTACTGCCATCACCTCGACAGCCATGTTACGTGAGCCCGATTAAATTTTTATTAACTGAACTTTCAGAATCGTATTTATATATATTTGATTTATGAATCTATTTTCTATTGCAGTAATTATTTGACCCCAGTTCATTTGATTTGTGCCCATTACTATTGCAGTAAAATTGTTGCTACGAAACCAGTTTTGTTCGTTTCCTTTTGAGTTGTTCATTGTCATTTATGCTTTATGGCATTTGTTCCTTGTCATTTATGCACTGAAAATTTTTGCTTGGCATTTGTATGCGAATGGTTCCATGTCATTTATGCTTTTGACATTTGTTCATTGTCATTTATGTTTTATGACATATGTTCCATGTTTATGCTTTGACATTTGTTCCTGGACATTTATGTTTTATGACATTTGTTCATTCTCATTTGTTTTTCCTCGTCATTTGTTTATTGTCATTTGTTTTATGACATTTGTTCCTCGTCATTTATGCTTTTGACATTTGTTCCTCGTCATTTATGCATTATGACATTTGTTCCTCGTCATTTATGCATTATGACATTTGTTCCTCGTCATTTATGCAGTATGACATTTGTTCCTCGTCATTTATGCTTCATGACATCTAGATACCCTCAGAAAGAACCGTGAAGCTTCGAAATCGTTCTTGGCTTTTCGTGGAAAGAAATCATCAACTGTAATTCTGTCCAATTTGAATAAGTGCCTCTCTGATGAGGCTGAATTCGACCGGGATGAATTATTGCTCGGTAGCCATCCGGAAGGGGAGATTCTTTAGTTCAGGCTTTTAATTCTGATTGATTCTGCCTGTTACGTTTAAGTAGGTGGGGTGTATTTGATAGTTATACATTTAGTAGATAACTTGGTCGTTGTATGATGTATGTATATTATATATATATAAAATATAATATATATATATATATATTTTATATAATTATATATATGTATATGTGTATATATATAATTATATATATGTATAGTTTGTGTATGTGTGTTTGTGTATGTGTTTATGTATGTGTATAGGGATTAGATTTAACCATTAGTTGATCCCAATTTCACAGCAATACCGAGCCCAATGAATTTCGTATGCCTTGTTTTGCCTTCTCACTGACTCTCATAACCTTTCATCTCTCTCTCTCTCTCTCTCTCTCTCTCTCTCTCTCTCTCTTGTCGAACCTCAGTCTACCTCAGGGAGCATTTTGCTAGCCTGAACAAGACAGAAAGTGCATTAGTTCCCAATTCACGTTGGCCTTTCTATTGAAATTTCGTTTGAAATCGATTGCTTTAAAGTTTGTATAATACTTTAACAAATTCTCTTAGAATCTCATATCATTAACTTATATATTTGTCACAAAATTAAACGGTGGTACTTTGGCTATTCGTCACCTACTCCGAGGTGCTAGTACTATACATGGCGGAAGCCCCTTGGGACGTCGTGTTTAGTACTAGCCTTCGTGGATCAAAGTATCATATACGCCCATTTCTGTATCGTGTAGTCGACAAATTACATTAATAAACGATATCATCCTGCGGCCGTCTACTTTACGTCTACCATACGGCGTTTAGTACTAGCATCTCGGAGTAGGTGACGCCTAGATAACAAGCCGAAGTATCACCAAGCAAACTGCAAGCGTTCTTCTTCCTCTCCCTTTGGCACGAGACTCGTGGTGGTGGTCCAATCGGTGATATTAGATAGTGGTCGTCTTTCCGGAGCCGTGCCGTGAAAGTAAAGGGAATAAATAAAAGAAAAAGGATGTTTTATCGGTTTTCGATGCTCCGCTTGCAACTTGAATACGCCCAGTCGGGTCGGAAACAGGATCTATACATTTATTGGACTATGGGGGATACTTGATTTGCATTGTATCATCCGAAATTTGTATCCTGTGGACGTTTTCGGTGGGGTTGGCATTTGTCATATACGAGTATGAATGTCGTTCTTGAACTGGGTTTAAGAATTGGGGTAATTTGCTATTTTCTTTGTTTTTCTTTGTAATTTATGTAATTTGTCTTGATTCGTGTGTTCAACTATTCTTTGTTACTGCCGCCTAGGGGTTTATACTTTTGTTAAGGTTCTTTTTGTTTTTTTGTTAGTACGATTGCGGGAAAGGTTGTTTAGATTTTTACGGAAATTATACCAAAAGGTGGAACTCATAATTACATTTTGGGAGAGATATGAATGTAAC
This sequence comes from Macrobrachium rosenbergii, assembly GCF_040412425.1. Classification (NCBI taxonomy): domain Eukaryota; kingdom Metazoa; phylum Arthropoda; class Malacostraca; order Decapoda; family Palaemonidae; genus Macrobrachium; species Macrobrachium rosenbergii. The sequence goes on along the minus strand of NC_089770.1, from coordinate 7,434,292 downwards.
CTGAGGAGAGAAAGGACCCTTTTTGGTTGTGGATTACTAGTCTTTGTTAGACCTAAGAGAATGAAACGCTTTGCACCATTACCGTTAATTTGGTAACTAAATTTACGTAATACTTAATACTTCCCGTAGGGGGAGTGTAGTGCCGTCAGTGCACCTCATACTGTGCACTGTAGGCAAAACTTGAGGTTCTTTGCAGCGTCCCTTCGGCCCCTAGCTGCAACCCCTTTCGTTCCTTTTACCGAACCTCCTTTTATATTCTCTTTCTTCCATCATACTTTCCACCCTCTCCTAACGACTGATTCATAGTGAAACTGCGAGATTTTCCTCCTGTGACACATTTCAAACCTTTTACTGTCAATTTTCGTTTCAGGGCTGAATGACCTCATAGGTCCCAGTGCTTGGCCTTTGGCCTAAATTATATACTCAATTCAATTCATCTTGTGAAACAAGAATGTTAATCTTAAAGAAGAAAAGTTCAGGAATGGACAAGAAAATGGATAAAAAGGGGAATGAGTCACAGAAGAAAAGCGTCCTTACTTCTGAGAACTCTGCCTTCGAGTTTATGGTTCCATCTCTTTCAACCCCCAAAACTTAGTTCCAGGCTTCCCAGTATCTTAGCTGAAGTTGAAGGATATTTTGCCATCTAATCATCTCTCTCTCTCTCTCTCTCTCTCTCTCTCTCTCTCTCTCTCTCTCTCTCTCGTTGTTCTGTTTAGCATGATAGCCAGTGTTGTACGAAATTGCAAGGTTCATAATTTTATTTGTGTTGCAATAAGTGCAATTGAGGGGTTTATCTCCTGTTAAACCTTTTAAACCACCTTACTGTCAATTTCCCTTTCAGCGGTGGATGACCCCATAGGTCCCAGCGCTTGGCATTCGGCCTAAATTCTATATTCTATTCTATTCTATTCTAAATGTAGTTTATCCTTAATCCATTATCTAAAAATGAGTGGCGCACTAAAGGAAAAATTGTCAAGGAAAACAGCATACCACCGAAAAATGTTAAAGGTATTTAAGCCATTCAGTCGCAATGCCTGGCTTTGGGACATTTTCTCGTCAGGCTACGTTGAGGAGAGAGAGAGAGAGAGAGAGAGAGAGAGAGAGAGAGAGAGAGAGAGAGAGAGGGAGAGGGAGAGGTGTCCTCTACAGAGCCTGACACTCTTGGGGGAGAGAGAGCGAGAGAGAGAGCGGGGGTGTTCTCTACAGAGCCTGACTGTGTGTGAGGGGGAGAGAGAGAGAGAGAGAGAGAGAGAGAGAGAGAGAGAGAGAGAGAGAGAGAGGGGGGGTGTTCTCTACAGAGCCTGACTCTCTTGGAGAGAGAGAGAGAGAGAGAGAGAGAGAGAGAGAGAGAGAGAGAGAGAGAGAGAGAGAGAGAGAGAGAGAGAGAGAGAGAGAGAGGGGGAGGGAGGCTCCATAGGTCTTGATTACGTTCGCACATTGTCCTCGCACGCCCACACTGGTCTATTCTGTCTTTCCTCAGAAATTTAAAAAAAAAAAAACTAGAGGTGGGCGTCATGATGTTGGAAACAATAAGGAACCTTCCCATTGTACCCAATTTTCTTTGAATTCCGACACGGCTCCGTATGTTGGCCTGTATATAAAGCGAACCAAGTGAAGAGTATAATTTCACAAAAAGTGTCGTAAATGTGATTTTACCGTAATTAAGAAAACCCTTGGGTAATTGATCATTAATTTATTCAGATTTCCTTATTATACAAGCCTATGAATGCTGAATTATTTTTTATATTCTTTTGGTCTGCTTATTTTAAGAGACTTGGTTATTTCTCCTTAAAATAGGTTTCTAAATTCTTTCAAGTGTTTGGTTTCGTAAATTCAGGTATAAGAGACTTCTGTATATTTTTCTCTTGTGTATTTTTAGTTGTCTGTGAAAGGAAACTATTGCGCCGTCTTCGTCTTTGTATGTCCGCCCTCAGATCTTAAAAACTACTGAGGCTAGAGGGCTGCAAATTGGTATGTAGATCATCCACCCCCTAACCATCAAACATACTAAATTGCAGCCCTCTAACCTCGGTAGTTTTGATTTTATTTAAGGTTAAAGATAGCCATAGTCGTGCGTCTGGCAACTACATAAGACAGGCCACCACCTGGCTGTGGTTAAAGTTTCATGGGCCGCGGCTCATACAGCAGTACACCGAGACCACTGAAAGTTAGACCTATTTTTGGTGGCTTTGATTATACGCTGTACAGAAAACTTGATTGCACCGAAGAAAATCGGCGCATTTTTTATTTGGTTCTTATATATCTGAACACTTTTTAATATCTTTAATCCAATGTATTAGTGTTTTTAAACTAATTTATCCATCTTTATTTAGAATATTGCTCCCATATTTGGAATACTTTCTCTGTATACTTCGTGCGTCTCAAGATTATTACATCTAGCAAATTTCGTAGGTATTGAAATATAGTTGACTTTCTCCCTTAATCAGCAGGTGATGTATCGGAAATCACTTTCCACATTACATAGTGCATGATTGTTACAGTATTATTATTTTTTATACCTTTGGCCCACTTCGTTATTGCCATTGTATAGAATAACCAGTTCTGTCCTGAAAAGAATAAGGTTCTAATTTTTACTAAATACAATATTGCAAACTATTTGATACTGAAAAAAAAGTTTCAAGTCAAAACTCCATATTTAGAGTAACTTGCGGAATCATGTGTGTGTGTGTCCATTACAACTTTAACAATTAAAAACACTCACTCTTCCCAACAATATATCTTAAGATTACAGGGCGAGATTTATATTGATGTTTAAGCCTTCTCTGCTTTGGCTAATTTCCACAAGAGCTTCATGCATACTTTATGAAAATTATCATCATCCCCCACTTGAATGGTAAGAAAGTGACTGTGAACTGTATAACTACTAACTCGAGTCACTGCAACTTATAGCTCATAAATAATTTCCTACTAATGAAAATAAACCATATGGAAATATAAACTTCACAAAGCTGAAAGGAAATAAATGACAACTTGTTCCAGTTATAAATTATATTCAAATATAGTCCATTCTTACAAATGGTTCTGTACTGAAGTTCTAGAATACATCTTTATCAGTGCTTCAGTCAACAATTACTTGTTATATATACAGTAAATGCTAAGATTACAAATGATTATATATACAGTAAATGCTAAGATTACAAATGGTCCTATAGTTCTTAAACTTCAATAACAATTGGGAAAATTATCTAAAGTATATGTAATTATAAGTTAACTATTTATCTGGAATGGGCATACAAAACTTTGGAAAAATATATATCACTGTCATGGATTATTCATGATTTTGAATACATGTACTGTATATTTAAATCTGATAAGATGTCTAAAATAAAATATCCTTTAATTACAAAACAGTTTTATAAACAAACATTTCTTTAATACAGAATAATACATTTCCTTAAATGATGGAAATGACCAATAAAGAATTTAATAATTTGAAAATCCTGCAATTCCTGAAGGGGAAGGTTTCAGAGGCCTCTCAAGTGGAGTATAAAATCCCTTGATATATCAACTTTTCTTAGTTTGAAGTTTTGCATTCAGATTTATTTGCAACTTGACAAAGGGGAGGGAGAAAAGACCTTGATAGGCAAATTTTTTGTATCTATGAAACATGAATTTGTCATGTTGAATCTCTCTTCTCATGTTTTCTTTATGACTTTTTTATTGTGGATTTCAGAAAAAGTCACGATGGTGTGTGGTCGCACTACAGGAAGCAACCAGCAGCATCAACAATCCCCCCCAAGGACAAGGGCGCCTCAGTGACATCCGCAAGTGTTTATGTCACATGGAGAAGAAAGATGCAGACAAGAATACGAAGACCATAACTATAAAACTGATCATTCGTAACATGAAAATTTTGGCTCCCCAAAAGAGAGGAGAATATTAATCTTACCCAATATACACTGAACAAGACAATTTTATGTATTGGCCTTAACTGCGACCCAATCAAGGCTATTGGAGAAATGCTTTAAAATACAATACCTGTTCGATACTAGTCACATGTATAAAGGTCAAGTTACTCTACACGACTGATGACCTCCAACCCCTCCTCTTGGCCAAGGGCCTCGCCAATCATGGCGACTATTGAAGCAATGTTGTCGACTGGCACCTGGGGAAAGCGGACAAGGAACTATGAGAATGTGAGGACATCACCATCCCCAGGCAGATAAAGACCTGTGTCCTCAACCACACTGAGGAATACCATGGGAGCTAGAAGGCGGACAACACAAGCTTTTACGTATAATCAAGAACTTGATCAACTGAATTATCGAAACAGTCAACACTTCCTTTAATGCCCTCAACCTGCTAGCTTTTGTGGGTAACTATGATCTTAGCCACATATATGGGAACATGAAAACACAGAAGCAGGGCAACCATCGTTGACGGGCACCTGAGGAAAGCGGGCAAGGAACTATGAGAATGTGAGGGGATCACCATCCACAGGCAGATAAGACTGCCGCCTATGCCCTCAACTGCACTGAGGGATACCACGTTAGCTAGATGGCGGACAACACAAACTTTTATGTATAATAAAGAACCTGATCAACTGACTCATCAAAACAGTCGACACTTCCTCTAACGCTCTCAACTGCTAGCATAACATTATCCCTAACATCGAAATTATTGATCATATAACCAACCATTGCTGCCTATACCTCCTGGAAGCCCTACACATTGGGGGAGAGAAGCCCAGTCTATATGCAGGAGGCTCTTCCTTCCAACATCGGCAAGAAGGATACCCCCACCAGCATCCCTGGCTAGCACACCAATCAGGGGTCCCCATCCACTCTCAGCAATCCTCACAGTACCACCTCCCCAAGCCCCCATTCTCCAACATTCACACAATAGGAAGAAAGTAACCTTCAGTGTCTGGAGGAAAGCTTTGCTCAAGCACAATAATCCCCTGGCAACCAACGAGAAATCGGCACTGCTCTTGCCTGCAATGTTGGCCCCCCTATATATACCACCACCCACACCCCATGTCTCCAGTTTTCATCTTGCCCATCTAACACTGGAAACAAGAAAAACATGGAATGGAATACTGCACAGAGTACCTGAACTATGACTCTGAATCCAACCTCCTGTAAAGTCTATAGGATTATCCCCTGTATTTCACTACCTTCTCTGTTGCATATTAATAATAAAAACTGCTGTATACATGCTACTGGTGTATTTCTCTCTTCCACAGTATGAAAATTAGCCAGTTATCCAATAGTACAGTAGAATAGAAAAGCATAGTACATAAAAGTGAGATGTAAATTAACTCTGATACTGCCATCCTATTTAGCAGAACATGCTTAAGAGATAGTCTGCTTCTTTTAATAGTAATAATAATAATAATGCAGACTACCTCAGCTGCAGCAACCACAAAGCCAAGCAAAGCATCAAGGTACAAGAGGGAGATGCTTCTAAGGAGAAGGTTGCACTTGAACATTGCAGAAGAGGCTAAATTTGCTGTACTCTTAACTTCAATGAATGCAGTTGTCCTCTCAGATACAATTATGGGTTTTGACAAAAAGCTTTCAAGTAAGAATGTTCAATACACAAATTATGCAAAAGAATCCGAGGCACTGTTCAGAAACCCTGGCAACCTGCCCTGAGGAAAAGGAGGGCTCAACTCTGTCCACTTCTGAAATGCTGGAAGTTAGATGATGGAGTTTCCCAAAACGTTTAGCAGACAAAAACTAGGTGAAGGACTGTCAGTGAGTGGCAGATCTTGAAGAGATTTCATGTAAGTTTCATGAGATCACAAAAAATCTCTCTTGGAAGGTAAAACCTGTTTATATGACTGAGCTAACCAATATGTCAAGCATGAATCTCAAGAGAAACAGAATGGTTTGGTTCATTGACTTACAACGAACACAAACAGCAAGAAAACTTGCAACTACAATATACTGTATATCAGAATATAATCTGGCAAACCACAACCATACCTCTTCAATGAATGACCTTCAGAGAGAGAGAGATGTAGTACAGTCATGAGAACATTACCAGAAAAGGTTATGGAATCAAAAGCATACAAGCTAGCTTATACTTGTTCATGGGCAGTTTGTAAAACCACTTGTTAAAAGATCAGAGGAATACCCCAATTGACTGAAGAAAGCCATCAAATTCAGCCATCTATAGACCTCTGACAGGAGTGGAATAGCAAGATTTTCATCCTGGTAATTCTTGGTCGGTCATTCCTCCATTAACTGAAATAATATCCTCCAATAATGGGAATGGTTTGTATTCTGTATCTCACAAAATTTCAAAAGCCAATGTGTTAATTATTTACACCAAATTTATAAAATTATAATACTTTTAAAATCTCAAAGAGGTTTTCAACTTAGTTTTTGGCACTTTGTAAATGCATTACTTTTCTTTCATTACTTTCACATGTACTTTGGTACAGCTAATATAAACTACTGAATAAAATACACTGGTTACAAAAGAACTTTTCTACAGTTGCACATTACAATTTCAGTGAAAACAGACGACTAAAAGAGTAACCATTTTTGTAAATAACAAATAAACCTATGTGAAAAACTTAATAAATTATCAATAAATATAGGAAATCGTCACACAATCACGTTTGATAAAGTAAATTTGTCTCGCGTCAAAATCGAATCCAGGACTCGCGAGTGAATGGCAAGGGTGCAACCAACTGACCCTTGTGACCACATGAGAGTCCTGGATTTGATAAACACTTACAAAACTTCGAGATCCTTTAGCATCCCAAAGATCAAAATGTCACATTTAATTAATACTGCCAGTAACATGAATTATATACTGATTACACACACAAGATTGGTACAGTACAATGGTAATATCTCTTATTAAAGCTTTCCTATAATTGTTGATCTTAATATTTTCATTGGGAATTATCATAAAATTACAAGACAAATGCAAACTATTTCATTTTCTGGAATGTATCTGAGACATTTTATACGAGAAATTAAAACCTAAGAATGCAGAGATTTCACGGAAACTAATTTATATGTACCTTTTGCGTATTCGCTTCATCTGAAATTTCAGATACTGTTTAAAATACTATAAGCTGCCCTGTTGATTCCGACTGGAGTAGGAGAAAAAGCTTGTATGCATTTGTACTTTATATATATGTTGCTTAGGCTTCTACACTAGAAATATCTTGGTTACTTATGGGCGGTAAATAGCAAAAAGTCCACCGTGATTACCTAAAAAATTAAACCATATGCCCTTCGCTAAAAGAATTTTAACCTAATATCTGGGTAAAAATATATGATTTATGTCACAGCTTACACTTAATACCAAAACTGAGTCATCCAATGCATAACAATAGTCTAAGAATGATAAACAAGAGGCATGGGATGTTGTAAAACCCACAGAAGCACCTAAAGGTATTTCTAGGAAAATTGAGATGAATGTGAAGGAACAGTCTTCAATTGAGCTGGTAACTTAAATGGAATGTCAGATACCCTACCAAAATTATTGCAAAACAACAGCTGTTATAGGAATAAGTTGAGGTTTTGAATGTCTAGAAATACTGAGGTTTTGGTGCCCAGAAACTCTGAGGTTTTGGTATCTAGAAACAATGTGGAAAGGACAAAGCAAGAGGACGATGTGAGGTATGCAAAACGAATGTGTAAAACGATACTCTAGAACTGCTGTTATGATTATATTTGAAATACAGCTGAAAAGGAAACAACAGACATTACTGTACAATTGACTGAAAATGTTTTACATATATTTTTACCAAGATGTCAGGCGTGATGAACTGAAAATATCTTCCAACTAGACTTTCCAAACAGTGGAGGCTAAATGACCCATGAAAGCTAAAGCCCAGCATAATAAAGAAAATAGGATTGTTTGGAGTAAATACATTGCAAAAGGTATGGATCTAAAATATTTCTACCTGAACAAAGGTAAAATACTAGAAATTAAACATTCGAGTACAAAATTCAAAGTTTGGAAAAGGTGATGTATACAGGCAATATGAAATAGTGCTCAAACAAATAGTTCAAAGAAGGATAAAATATAAACAGTATAAACAAAACAAAAAGAAGAATGTTTTCTAAATACATTATGCAGTTAAGAACAACTTCACACTACAGACAAAGGAATGAATAAATAAAAAAAAAATATGTGATGAACTAAGGATGAAGAATAAATGAACTTGGTGACTTAAAGTACCGTACGATATATAGATTACCAAAAAACATTCCTAACTGGTATGCTAATGGAAAACCAGTTCAATAAAGATATTTGTTAATAAAATGTTTAAGTGCAATAGCAAATGAAGGAACTCAAGACGGCAATTAAAGAATTTTAGGGAAAGAGGGATGATTGAGGTGTGGTAAGGTATATTTAAGGCAACAAAGCTGAGGTTTACTCAAAGCATAAATGGAATGATTGATACAGTAAAGTTTAACAAAACTAGGTGAAATGGTAATTCCAACAAGGCTGGAACAAAGAATAGAATGTTGTTAACTTATGCATAACCCTTTACATCTTCACGAATGGTCATGCATGCTGCCAAAGGTGGCTTATAACGAGCAAAATGGTAGTCTACACGGAACCCGTTAATCCTCGTATGATACATACATGATGATTAACATTGTTGCAAGTAAATTGAGAAGGGTACCTCCCTGGATGTTTTCCTCTTCTCTACTAAAGAAGATCCTCCTACGCCAGCCCTGTCCACGAAACCAAGTGTCAAGATCCTATGGGATGTCAACCACATCTGACTTAGTGGTAACTTAAAGGACCTTGTTCAGACCTTAACCAGTTTCTTCAGCTTTAACTATCATTTTATTTTTATATGCCAATTCGGCAGCTGTCTCTGCTAAACTGGGCATAAGGTATAAGGGCATTTATATATGTAATTTAAAATACCACTGATGTGAAAATAATAACTGATCACATTTGAAAAAATTTCCAATCAAATGACAAAACTTGCAAGGAATATACTGTAATCTTCAGCTGAGACCAACAGATTATGAACAGGCTGTCTATAGAATAAATAAGGTATGATAAACAGCAGATACTAAAAAGTTATTACAAAAGGTGAGAATGATAATAAGTTAAATACCTACACACATGAGAAAAATTCCAGTGAATGATAACAAATGAACAGGCATTTTCAGCCATAGTTTAAAAGATTGCAGCAGAGTGGGTGGTGCTGGTGATGAAAAGTTACTTTTGCTGGGTGCATTATGCAAGTCAGGAGCAACTCGTATAAAGTAGGCAGAGTTTAACAACACCGGTTTTAAAACATTAAGACTGAGAGCTGAAAGATGTGAAATATAAGGTGTAAAGCTAAAATTAATCTTGAACATCCAGTGCCACAAGAAGTGTTATGGATATGGGAAGAAATACAGGAACCAAGACATGTTTATAAAACACTCATTGCAAAAAACTATTTTGATGAATAATAGTTAATTTTATCAACTATATTCATCAAAGCTATCAATTCTGGAAGAAAAAATCATTTAAAAGTACATTTAAATCCAACACTTCCTTTGAGTTATAGCTATACAAAGATGAAATGAAGGACATAATGTGTATACACTAATCAAAAGCTTAAAATATTCCTAATGAAGCACAGTAAACCCCCCAGATTCGCGTTCTCAAGATTCGCGGACTCACGTATTCGCGGATTTCTCTGTGGAACGTATCTACCATTATTCGCGGAAAATTCGCCCATTCGTGGTACTTTTCACTGAGAAATATTCACTAATTACTGTATTTTCATATAATTTTCATGACTAAATGCACTTTTTGTGATAAAACTATTAAAATACTCCAGTATACGCATTTTTAGAGGGTTTTTCTTGTTTAAACTATCAAAATAGGCAGTTCTAAGTGCTTTTAGTACTCACAGATTTTAGCTATTCGGGGGGGGGGGTTACACATCCCCCGCGAATACGGGGAGTTTACTGCAATCAGGATTCTGCCTGGGGCAAAACACAAAAGTAATACAAAAGGCAAAGTTTAACTTTATAAATACAATTCTGAATCTTGAATAACATGAAAATTTAAATATTCTTATCATACGTTCATAAATCAGATCTAATTGTCTCCTATTTAACAAACCTACAGTTTTGAATGTAAAAGGGAAGACAAAATATGTTAGCACACTTTCATCCTTTGCATCTAATCATTTCACACAACTGTCAATGTCAGACCCTGATAGTTGCGATACCAAATCACTTAGAATCAATCAATCGCAACAACGCTATGAACCTTGTTTAGATTCTGTGACCCACTACACTTCAATAAATTTCTCTATAACAAACATTCTGTCTGGAATCCGAATACTTGGCAAAAATAAGTTTGTGTTCTGTTAAATACTGATTTTAACATCAGAGCCATTAAGGCATTTTATCATATAAAGAATCTAAGAATGTACTCTAATGGAATGCATTAACATTTGCATCTCGGGCAATGTCTGAATAAAGTAGCACCTCAACTTAACAGACTCTTTGGAGGTCTGGTAAGTAACAAAGACCCTGTATTGTTTTCTATATAACCTTACAACTAACAACAATCCCACTTAAATCCTACCCTAAACCTTTAATTTATACCGTAACACTCAATTCAAGATTTTTATCTAAAAATGTATCACATCTAAAACTGAAGCAGGGCAAAAAATAATCATAATAAGGTAGCTGCTAAGCCGACGAGTATGGTAATATGAGGTCCATTAAGTTGAGGTGTTACTACACTTTGTCAGACCTTCTGGTCAAAATAAGAAAACAAAAAGCAATAACATACTTATTAAAATACCACTTACAGGTAAGATTGATTTCTATTAATCGCAATACTGCATGGAATTAATATCAAATATTACATGTCATAAAAGCATAAAATAAACACCGAAAAACTCTCATCATACCACATGATTTCAACTGAATTTTCTTTCAAAGTCACACTGTTTACACTAACACATTTCATCACAGACTTAATTCCAACAATAAATAGAAAAAATATAAAAAATATAAACCATTGGAAAGTACATTTTGCTATTTTACAGTTAGTTGTACTCATGACAGGGATTGTATGGAAGCATGTGATCAGTGTTTAAATTCTCAAATATCTAATATGAGATTTAAATATTGCAATTCCAAAACGTACAGGCAGATAATAAGCTTCATATTTTACATATGCAATTCATTACGAATCTGGATTTACAACAAATTTTATTGACCTTGTACTGTGAGCATCAAATCCATGAAAAGATTATAAAGTCTCTTTATCATTCAAGAACCCTCTTACCTCACATAAATGAGCAATTTCTCTTCTGAAAAAGCCTTGCATCTACATGAACTGTTAATTAATTAAATTCAACATGAATTGGCTAATCCTCAAATGGATGGGACTTGCAATGCATGCACAAACGACTTGAAAGACTAAGTAGTTATAAAAGTTTTTTTAAGAAACAACTCTTTTGGTCTTAGCATGATTAAGATTTTGGTTTTTAGTTTATTTCTGGTGATAGAAATTCATTTCTCGGTATAATGTGGTTCGGTTTCCACAATAAGCTGTAGGTTCCGTTGCTAGGTAACCAATTGGTTCTTAGCCACGTAAAATAAGTCTAATCCTTTGGGCCAGCCCTAGGAGAGCCGTTAATCAGCTCAGTGGTCTGGTTAAACTAAGGTATACGTAACTTACTGACAAGTAAATCAACACAATATTTCTACAGCTTATATCGTATAGATTATTTAACAGCTTATAAAGCATACTTTTATAGTAAAAGGTAATTACCTACTTGCATGTTGAAAATTCCTAAGATCTTGCTGATGGCTTGACAGTATAAGGTGCATCACTAGAGACTTAGTTAACGTTTTTCCTCATGGACTGGAAAAATATTGGTTATTCATTTCTTAAAACTAATTGCCTTTAATTTTATCTTATTTGCTTCTCTATGTATCAGTTAGCTAATTAGACTAACAGGTTAAGCTGCACTATTTTGAAGGGTTTCAGATACCTTGCTTTCCAAACTTTACCACCACATCTAATATTTCAAGTTTAAAATTGAAAATCTGTTAAATCTCACAGCACAACTTTACCACGTCTAATATTTCATGTTTAAAAGAGGAAATTTGTTAAATCTCACAGCAAATATGAAAGCTCACTGCTCTAAGATAGCATGTCATATATGTCATGCACCACTACTGCCTGTCTAAATCCACTGCACTATAAGATGTCAACATAAAGAAAATAGCAAAACGTAGCTAATAAACTAGTGAAATAAGTGTTCTCAACACATACCATGATCAACACGGTAATTCAGCAAAACTAACACAAATGATGATATGGAAACAAAATGCTATTTAAACTGATAATGCCAATTAGGTCAAATGTATATCATAAAACACTGTATACATATCCTTTGCACACACGAATACACCAAACATTCAACAAATGTTATCACACTTCTTGACTGCCGCTCAAATCCAGCAAATCAAGAGAGCTTGTCTTGAAGATTGCTGACTTAGATGTGTCCAGTGTAGCACCAACGTCATGATTCACAAAAGTCTAATATCAGTGACGGCTTAATCTTCCTTTCCTGCAGGTTTGGTTAGAGAGTCCCTAAGTTTCCCATAAACATCAGTGAACAAAAACGTACCACTAAAAACTAAAAATGTACCAACCCAGTGACTCATAGTGAATGGATTCTGGAAATAAATTATGGAGAAAATTAAGGAGAGGAACTTTCTCAGGGTGAGAACCAGAGTAACAGTTAGAGAGGTGCATTCTGATGTCAGCTTGAACACCGAGCTGATGCAGACGTATCTGAAGGTAAGAATTAAGGAAGAAGACATGAAAGTATTGACAAAAAAAAATCATTGTTATTAATGTATTTATGTAAAGGTTGTGTTCAAACATTTGATGTAGCCTTATCATCAATGAATACATCCAAATTCCTTTGCAGCTAATCAATATATGCTTTTTTACCCCCGAATATACTCTAAGATAGAAAAGTACTGTACATGGTTTATACATTTCTTTGTCCCTTGTCCTCACAACTATTCTGTATAATTTTTTCTTAATTAATTTCCCTTAGTCTTTTTCATCCATCTTTTCATCTTATCAAATTTAACAATCCTCAGCATTATATTTGATTACTAGTAAAAATAAAGTACAATTTTGGCACATTGCATTTTTACTTAATTCTGAGTTACTTCTCAATAACTAGCTGGATATTTTCTATTGTTTTTGTAGACTAGTTTGTTCAAGTATACTCACAAATATGGTATCTGAATCTTTACATTACTCTAATATTTACAAATCTATTTACAAGCAAATCATCATTAAAACTTTCTAGATCTGCATTTTGAAAAGATTTTATTTCCTAGTACCATAAAAATTCACATACTACATTATAAAAGAGCATTTGGAACAAACATGACCATAAATAAACGGTTTTAGTTTTCCATTTTCTCATGAGTGATATGATTCACCTTCAAGTGATTTTACTTGTTTTATTTTTTTTTGTAGGTATAAAAAGAAGTACAGCAGAGTTGCATCTAGTTGACAAGTACAGTAACCCATCCTGCAGAATCTAAAGCCACCTATACTGCTTCTCAGAAAAGTGTCAATCATTAACCAAAGCATTTATTTATTTTTCTTGCCAGCCGCAGTTTTATTACATTTGATCATTCTCATTTGCAGTGTTTTCATAATGAATTTCAAATACTGTCCAAAAGTATTTTGTGACTTTTCAATGGTGCATTAAAGCAGATCTTGTAATATTACCTCTTGCTTTGCTCCGAGTTCCTCTGATTGCACAATGAAACCTCCTTGGGAGGCAAAACAATTGCAATATATTCTAAACCATAAAGCAAAAGCAGAAGGGATAAGATAATACACCAATTCATCCAAGTTTGAATATGTACTATTTTTTACCTTTAGAAGAGTCCATCTTCAAGTTTTGGTGAAGCCCTGAATAAATACAAATTAAACTTGTTTTGTTTGTCTTTAGCCAACCCAACTACTTCCTCAGTAAACAACCAAACAGCATTCTTGAAGTGGTCTAGTCAAGCTACCAAAGAATTCGTCCAGAACTTTCATGAAGAATCATTTTTACTTTAGCCAACTTTTGCCCGACTTCCATGTCCTGTCATCATGTGTCCACTGTACAAGCCCTGAAAAGCCTAGCATATTGACTTTGCAGTCTTGTTAAACTAGTTTATATTTAGAAAAAACTACCATTTAACTAATCTGCTAGTCTCCTCTGGGATTCAGACCTTGGTCTCAGTCTCAACCAGTACTAGAGGCACTTGCAAAACAATAGGTTTCTTCAACATTTAAAAATAATGATCTGAGTATGCCTTATAATTACACTTGCACTGCATGAAAAGGATACTGTGTTAGCATGTTACCAACTAGGTAAATCCATAGTCGAGGTATACCGGCCAGTAATGGTACACTGTCCAGCACAGGCAATGGTTCTGACTGACTGTACTTAGCAGCGTGCTCAAAGATACTCCTACCAGTCAAAAGAAAGCCGGGTAGTGACAAAAGGTGCTGAAATGTAATTATTCTTTAGACAAAACAGTAAAGAAGTATGACAATTCTAATCAAAGATGAACTAATAACCTGAACTTTCATATAACATATTCATAAAGAAGAGTTCATAATCAAAACACTTACAATGTAAAACAATGCCTCGCGAGAATGCTTGCCGTGCTTGGAGTAGAGGCACTCTTGAAATATGCCCATGCGAGCAGACATGAAGAGGGCAAAGGTTAAAAGAGCAATGCCCATCAACCATGTCGCAAAATTAGATACTCCTTCGCTCCCTTTACTCTCGTCGCCCCCACCATCCTGTGTGCAAGAAATATTAAAAGCAATTAATTTTCTCAACTGAGTACAAAAATAGACTAATCTTCCGGAGAGCACACTACCCATTAAACTACAGTGCTGTGAAACCAAAGTGTATTCTCAACAGCCTTCAGTGAGGAGCCTGTAAAACTACTTTATAGTACCATGCATGATTCCCTTAGTTTTTCTGAATAGTACTGTTGCTTAAGTAACTGTTTCACTGACTAAGCTCTCTTCTTATTCATTTATTTTCTTCTCTCCATTTTCTCTTGTACATACAAGGACAGTCTTTGAGGCATGTTGCACGTAAATTTTTGCTTATTTTGAATAATAATAAATGACTTAAAATTACAAAAACTCAAAATGGGTATTATCATTGTGTAAGTGCAGATAAACTAAACTAGATAAATAAAAGAAGAAAAAGGACATCTTCCAAATGGCATTCTCTTTAAATTCTGATCTATATTTTGATAAAGTTTTCAAAAGATTTAAATGAGTTTTAGTATGTTTTCAAATTGCTATAATGTCCTGTTAGTTTAAAGACATGTATCATTTTAAATTTTCCTCTTTAATCTAAACTGCCAATACTTTTAATTTAGCACTGTTTGTTTATTATCTTAAAATTTTTTTAATAAAATATATTTAAATGGGCTTTGAAATGTTTTAATCTCCCCCCTTAAACTTCATTTACTGATGAAAATTGATAATTTTCCCAATTGTTTTGAATTTTTTCCAAAAATTTTGTAGTGCCTATGAAAACCTTCACAAAATAATTTCCATATCCAGATTCCATCCGGATTATACTGGATTTTAGCATCATAAGTCTGGATTACAAATCTTCCACTATTACAAGAATTAAAACAACAATTAAAACAACTCAATTTGTTAAAGAATGGGTGAACATGAAGCATGGGGTGAAAAAAGGCTGAGTGACGACCCCTGATTTATTATCCAATGACACCCGGATTGGCAGAGATAATCAGAGTTGTCAAAGTTACCAAACCTATTCTGCCTTGTATAGTCTTTTTAAGTCTGAGAAACTGCTAAAATTGAGAAACTGCTAAACTTGTCACACTGCTAGATACGTAAATATGACTGGACCAAATGTACATTGCTGGGGAAGTATTCAAGCAATCTATGAAGGGAATATCTTTATTTATGCTCCCAGTAGTGAGCCGCAGAGAGTTAATCTTGCGAGAACTGACTTTGCTAGATGTTATGTGGGATCCAGCTGAATATCAGTGCTAACTAATTCCTAAGGTGGATGTACCTTACAATGGCTGCCTATGGCAACTGGATTGGCCAGTAGCTGGTTTCATAATTTTTTTTAACATTTCTGGAAAGGGAACTAATGCATCTGAAGGCAGTTGCAAAATTATAGGATTTTTTCTGCCAAAACAAATAAGAATTTGTCAATACAAAACAGGAAAAGAATTATAAAAAATGTTTTATCAACTGTACTGTATGGATGTGAAATGAGGACAATTAGTAATAATGTATAATAGAAAAAAGCTGATAACAGCAGAAATATGGGTGAGGAGGAGTTTTGTTGTGTCGTGGATGGAGAGATTAACAAAAGGGGGAATCATAAAAGAATGGACAGGGTTAGAAATGTTGAAAACAATTAGATGAAGACAAATTCAGTGCTTGGGGCATAAGCTATGGAAACAGCTGCAGAAATGATGCAACGTCAAGAAAAAGAAAGGATCACAAATACAAGATAGCTATCTTGAGAAACACAATGTACTAAAGTAGATAACCTAGAAGTAAGACCTTATGATGTGATCCCTTTTTAGATTTTCAAAGTAATTTGTATTTTTCCTAGGAATACCAACTAAAACCTTTGATGTAGGAGAATTCCACAAAGGCTGAGCCAGCTCCTAATGAGGGACATTCCTACATGAAAGGCAGAGGTTTATATTTTGCTATAAACAAATGTCAAACAATACTCACCACACTCTCAGCAGAAGCAAAGGTGCAGATGACAGTCCCAAGAGTAATCATGGCTACAGACAGGTACTTGGTGAAGGTGTAACTACGTTTTAATACAATAATAGCCATAATCATGTTGGCAATCAACCCACCCTGAAAAAAAGTTGGAAAATCATTCTAAATTTTAGTAATTATTTACAAAATTGACTATGAATGCTTACTCAACTAATTATTCATGGTGCTGGAGATTACTAAATTTACTATTTTTTTATCTTAATGAATTGTCTTTAGCACTTCATTATCCTAACGAAAAACACAAGGAAAACGGTTTCTACCATACAGTAAGATACACTGATTTATACAATATCTTAGTAGAAAAGATCACAAATACATGCTAAGAAGGACAGAAATAAATCATTAAGGATTCAAGAGGTAGCAGTTTGCAACACAAAAAGCTATTCAATAATGCAAAACTTACGCTACGGAAGATCATGTGTAGAGGCATGGAGATTTTGAAGCTGAACGCTAGGTTGTTGCTCACGTTTACTATGAAAAACATCACAACTAATACAAGGTAGTCTCTGTAAAAGACATCAGTAGTAAATGAGTAAAATGCAAATTGAAAACCAGTTCAATATTTCATAGAAAACAAACTATAATTCTTCAGCAGTCTACATTGTAACAACTGCAAGAAAACATCTAAAATACGAATTTTATCCATGGCAGACAAGCAACAGCATAAGACAAGCCATTACTCTTCTCTAAAGTATACTCCCAAAGTACATACATTATATATATATGCAAGGCATATTTCCTAAGCGTGGATAAACAGGAGGGGTTCAAGTCAGGAAGGCATCAGTTTATAAAACATCTACCAAAGTAAATTATGAAATGAGCTGCACGAGATCTAGAAACACATGAAAAGAAAAAATGGTAACATGAAAAAGGCTCAACAAAAGAATGGTAAACAATTGGGATACTGATTAACTGAACAACAAAGAATGATAACCACAATTAGGATTAACTGAGAAGCAAAAAAGAATAAGATATAACCAAGGCATACCACACTGCTTATAACCTTACCTAATCCAACCCAAACAAACCTACTGTAACATAAGTATTCTGAGCTACATATTACATCTCCAAGTTTTGCACTCGGCTTGGAATGTTCAATAATTTAGACAACTTTTACTGTGGTATTACCGACTGAAACTTAGCTCTAGTTGTCTTGAGACATAAATAAGAATCTTATTCTAAGTTGGAAAGAAGACAGTTCAAAAAACAAACTACATGAATCTGAAAGGTGAACAATAATTCAAAACCATAATTCTTCTACTCAGCTGATACCTCCCTATTAAGGATCATAAGATATCCTGTTACAGACAATGAAATAAAGAATTTTATTATTTAGGTGCCACTTCTCTGAAGAACCTCTCATTAGTTACAAGGTTTTAGTGACAATTCTCTTCCCTCAATTTGGAAACAAAAAAGTAGACTGGCTATAATAATATAGTTCATCATTTTAAAATTAAATATGAAATCAACTTTTAACTCCATCTGTTCTTTAAGAAATTGTATTACTCATTACTGTATGTTTACTGACTTGATTGGGATGATATTTTTCTTCTTGCCAAATTCTGCAGTGAATATAAGTCCTTCTATGGCAATAAAAACGAACTGCGCACATGTGATGATATTTCCACTTCCAGGCTCATCCCTAAAACAAAATAACAATTAGTTTAAATAGACTTAAAACATAAAATTATTAATTGTTAAACAAATTATACCAAAATTACAGTATACTGCATTCACTTGGATAACAAATCCAAAAAATGAACCTCCCAAACTTACTTAACTAGAAGTTCTAGAAAGATAACGTTTGTACAACAACCAACAAAAACAAAGAGGACTGCAGAAGCAGCTGACATGGTGGCCAATCAATTCTGAAAAATAACAAAACATATATTAATCCTGTATTTGTGTAACAAAACAAGTGTGGTGTTTCCACTGGGAATAAATGGTTTTTCAAATGTGGGGAAGCAAATGTAAACAGGATTTTTTAAATAGAAACTCCAGTAGAGTCAAATAAAATCTCAGCTGAACACAGTTCTATATGAAGCTATCAAATTCGTGCATTGTCTTTGTCTCCTGCCTGTAAATTCACATGTACATCCGTAACCAAATATTCATACCTAATTTGAAAATATGAATCATAATTCCTAAGTATACTAAAAAAAGTTAATAAAGTCGATGATGTTTTTTACAAATGCTACGAAAATTTCTTTTACTAGCTACCGTTGCTTCAAGCCTGCAGGGCATATAGAACATGGGAATATCAGTTTTGTGCATAAATAACAATGTGTCTTTAAATATTACCTCTTGTTCACTAATGCTACAACATAACATTGCCCAATCCCAAATTATTCATAGGTTATAACTTAGCCTATAGTAGGCTATTCCCTTGATCTATCTTAAGCCTTTTCAACACTGTTCATTTAAGAGTGTCAAATAAGGTTGTAGCTATAATATGGTGCTTCCATTCTATATTTGTGTATTTTATGATGGTTAATTTTTTTCACATAGCCTAGCCTAGCCTACCAACCTGGTTGATTTTTTTGTGCAGATGAAAACCCATACATGAGATCTCTTTAAGAATACAATTTGATTTCAACACTTTAATTGTAAAAGGCCTTAAAGTGAGAAAAATAAGCATAATTTTTAGTTTAAAGCAGTTAACAGGAAATTACATTATTTTCACCCCACAAGCAAGTTTATGTAAGAGAATTATTAAAATATAGAATATTATATATAAAATGGCTCCCAGAGACATGGTAATTATGCCAACTATTACGTTTAATAAAAATGTTGAGAAACGCAGGCCTAGAAATTAGCCTAAGCCTACGCCTACGGTAACAATATGGAACGCATGAGTCGCACCTTTAAGTACTGCTGTTAATTTCAAAGAGAAGCGAGCTTTAAGATATTAATAAATGAGGTTTGATAAACAAGGAGAGACCTATTACAACAAGCTAGGTCAGACCAGCCTTAACCAACCGGTCTGTAGGTAGCCCAGACTCGGTGACAGTCCAAGCCTGCCGGTAGGTAGCCCCGCTATAATCATCACATCTCATTAAGTTTATCGTATTATAAATACGTAAAACGCCATAAACAAAGCTATAGATAACAGGCTCGTTTATTTATAATGAACGAAATATACTCACGCGTGTTTTTAAACCCTTTTCCTCCCCGTAAAATAAATCGAAGGTTTTCAAAATGACGTACGTAAACAAATCGAATTCCATTTGGTGGATATGTTGTCTCGTCGTTAATGTCATAGTAGTAGTAGTACTTCTATGAGGGGTTTGTCTTTGAAACGGCTCCCTTGCTCGTTTTATTCATCTTTCCCTTGCGTTTGTTTATTTCCTTTGTAACCGTTTATTTTTTAAATTCCTTCTATTTTCAATTCCTTCTTTCGGTAGATCTGCACATAGATAGATATTAGGTATGGATTTCTCTTTATTTTCTTGATATGGCTTCTGGCGACCATGGTAGTAGTATTAGTAGTAGTAGTTAATGGGATTTATCTTTGAAACCGTTCCTGGTTCCTAGGAAAGAGCTCACTTCACAAAAACAGTGGTGGGCTCACTACTACACTGTGAGTGTTTGTGCAGAGCTATATTTAACTTTTAAAGTTTTAATTTTTTAATATAAATTTAATCAAAATTTCCTCTTTCGTATCGTTAAGCCATTATTTCAACTGACACCGATTCCGTTGTTATTTACCAATTTCATCGTCTTTAGGTTCACTGTCTTTAAGATTTCACCAAACTTTTAGTTTTAATCCTTGAACATTACTCTATTCTGCCATAAAAACCCCAAAAAGTTCAGATGATGTTACTAAACTTATTTTTACCGAATGTTAACAAACAAATTCGACTTTACTTTTAACGTAAACATAACACGAAAGGTGGAATGTTTCTTTTCGTCGCTCTTGCGGTTTTTCGCGACCACTTCTCGATGACGTTTGATTAAGGTGTCGTCATCATTATGGGAAAGATGCGTTTGGTAGGCGATAGGTCACTTCTTTTAACATTTTACGTTGTATTTCAAGTACAGTCCGCTTGAATTACATGAAAATGCCTTATCTTCATTATTTCACTTTTGTCAATGTCTAAAATCTGAAGAAAAATCACATAATCTTCTGCACCATTAGTTTTACACGGAGAGAACGCAACTACCACCGCTAGTAATAGGCCTATGAATTAAGGATTTTTTCACAAGTTGTCCCAAATACTAAAGAAAAAAGTTATTAGGGTTCATGTTCAACAACAAGAAAGAGATGGTTGGTGATAACAAATAACGGATAAATGTAATTAAGAGGAACTGATTTTGGAGCGGCAGTTTTCCCATTAAACTGCTTCTAAATTCGAGTATCATAAAATCAAATATTTTTTTTTCTAGATAAGACGACTTCAAAACATAGGGAAAAGCATATCTCCAAGGTCTGTGGAATAAGCAGTCCGTAAAACTGGGGCTAAAGCAATGCCAAATATGTAACACCTACAGATTACCGCATAAAAGCTTTCGGAGCAAACATCCTATAGGAATTATACGAGTTCATCACCTTATTAAGGGAGAATAACTTACATAATGCTGCATTACCCATAAATAGTTAAATGGTAGGTTTCCAGATTCCATTAAGATTTCAAGACGCGTCTATTGAAAGACGTGGGTTAGCTTATAAACCTTGCATTTCATAAGTTTCTTTGATATTTAAATGTTAATTCGTAAGATTTTCTTATATTTCTTAATTTTACTATTATTGCATTTGCCGTGGTCAAGTGATTACCAGCAAGTCTACATATCAAGCCCAATGGAATGGATATGTGGGTAAAAACAATTACTCTTTGCTACATAATCTCCTTAGGATTTCTGTGCATTGTTTACCAAGTAATATTGAAGTCAGTTTACACTAAAAGTTCAAGGTTATGGACTTGTGAAGAACTTCATAGCCTTTGTATATCTTGAAGGCTCATACTTCTGTTGTACATTTCCCTTTGATTTTACTACACGCTAATTCAGAAACCAGCTTTAACTTACATTAATTCATACATTAAGAATATGATCCTCCCACTTTGACATCCCTGGGATCGCCAAGCCTAATTTTGAAAATACTGTGAGGTGAGGAACTTGATTAACTGAAAATTACAGATTTTGAACATTCAGTATAAGGAGCTATGTAAATGCTGCAACTCAAAGTTTCTACATTATCTAAGGTGACAGTTATCAAATATACAAAAGGTTACAAAGAATATTTAGAGGAATATTTAATTTATTCAACTATGGCATGAAACAATAACATGACATGACACACCCAACTGTTCTCTAGTTCTATGAAATACAGTACTGTATTTACAAAATGTTGAATACTGTACTTGCATTAGTATCCACTGTACATACAATGCCTGTTATACATTTCATAAAGCATAATGTACGAATCAAAGACATCTGTTTTCGATTATATCTCCTCAGCTGACTCTCATAATTTGATGTATAATTCAAATGAACAAAACTAGTACAGTATTTATCCAAACAACTCTTTTAAATAAAAAAAACTAATAGGAAATAAAATTTTAATATAACCTTTTAATCTTTAAACAAAAAATGAAAAATGAACCATTTCAGTGGCTGTATACATATCTTCCTTTCAAAATTCGTCTCATCAAGACACGCCGGCCTGCTAGAGTAGACATTCTGGCCTTCCAACCATGGCGCCTGATGCGTTTGATCTCACTTGGCCTTGGAAAATGATTCCTGACATTTGTACGTCCACTGACACCACCTGTAAAGAAAGTTTTTTCAGGGTCTTAAAAGCATGTTTTTAGCAGTCCAATACAGCATTTAAAATTCTCTCGTTAACTTCACTATTTCAAGCCCCAGATAAATTTTTACTTAAGGCCAAACAGATCTGAAAAAGCTGTAACAGCCATATCAAGGCAAAAACACTTTTACATTACTCAAAAAGTCGACAGCAGTTATAATTAGAAAGCTTTGCTTTGAAACTGGAATTATATTCTTTGTATAACAACGCACTTTAGTGACAAACCATCAATTCATATTTACTGTACAATGAAGGCAGCTTCATTTTCTAGTTCAAGCAGATGATGAATAAGGTGTGTCTTGGGGTACTGAATGCATAACTTAATGCCTCCAACGTTTATTTATTTCTTTTCTTCTGCATTATACTACTGTATTATGTTTTTATTTTAAGACTGCTTTTATTTAAGGACAAATCAGGATTGATATTACAGTACTGTAATGCTACTGGAAACTTGCTCAGGCTCAAAGTTACATAAAATATTGATTTTTTATGCTCATATTGTTTTCCTGTCTGATGGATTATAAATGGTATTTATCCCTAAGAGAGAGAGATCTATGGAATGTAAATAGACTTGCAAAGTACCATTATTGTGGAACAAGGTCCCAGACTGAAATGCGCAGTATGACATGGACCTTCTGAGTGAAATACACCACTACAAAAATCAGTCACAGTATTTAATGTGTTGTACAGAAATGAGCTAGAGAATTTAATTTACATTACAAAAATGCAGCACAAATTTATATGCATAGAGAGAGAGAGAGAGAGAGAGAGAGAGAGAGAGAGAGAGAGAGAGAGAGAGAGAGAGAGAGAGAGAGAGAGAGAGAGAGAGAGAGAGAGAGAGAGAGAGATTTGCTGCACAAAAATGACTTAAAGGAATTAAATTTACATTACAAAAATGCAACACAAATTTATATGCATAGTATACTCTAAATATGTAGCAAAGAGAGAGAGAGAGAGAGAGAGAGAGAGAGAGAGAGAGAGAGAGAGAGAGAGAGAGAGAGAGAGAGAGAGAGAGAGAGAGAGAGGGCTGAAATTTGCACAAAATGACTTAAAGGAATAAAATTTACATTACAAAAATGCAACACAAATTTATATGCATAGTATACTCTAAATATGTAGCAGAGAGAGAGAGAGAGAGAGAGAGAGAGAGAGAGAGAGAGAGAGAGAGAGAGAGAGAGAGAGAGAGAGAGAGAGAGAGAGAGGCATGAAATTTGTGCACAAAATGACTTACAGGAATTAAATTTACATTACAAAAATGCAACACAAATTTATATTCAGTATACTTAAATATGTAGCACAGAGAGAGAGAGAGAGAGAGAGAGAGAGAGAGAGAGAGAGAGAGAGAGAGAGAGCGTAGTACTAGACCTACTGTTCAATATTACTGGTAATCTGAACTTTGTGCTTTTTATTTTCTTGTTACCTGTACATAAAAAACATTCATTATGGTTACATAAATTATATACATACAATACCTTTGGATGTCTTGTGTTTGATGATAGTAATGTATTACTTGGTCATAAAGACTATTTTCAATAGGCTTGGCTAATGTGACAAAGTTCATCAATTACACATTTTATACTAAAAATGTCATTTGTTTTGCTCCTTTGTGTTTAATATTAACATATCATCAAAGGACAAATCTAATCATTTTTATTTAGTTGGACTTTACATAAATTTTTGGTAAAATTTTACTTGAAATCATCACATTCTGGAATTGAAAATACGATTTCCCTGTATTTTAATGAGTACTTACAACGTTTCTGATGTTCATTTCACTAGCAAATATAGTATCTTAACCAACAACACCTAACCTAACCTAACTTAGGATAATAGGTCCTTACCCTACTGCATATTACTGTAGTTTGAAACTGTTCTATAAATATTCCTTGTTCTGAATGAGATGTATCAACAGAATTAAAGTACTTGTATCTCATGCTCATTTGGCATTTCCCCCAACCCAAAAATCCTGCTCTCCCACTATGGTCTCTCAAATTGTAGGATATAAGGGTGGGGTCCACTATCTCTAAAAGTACTCATTTCCTAAGAAAACAAATGTCAAAAATTCAAAGCATGAATTAAAACACAGGAAAACCATACTTTCAAGTCCAAAATGCAATAATGTTTCAAAGTAAAACTACCAAATTTTGTGGGCAAGCTCTAATTTTTGAATGGATAATACAGAAAAGGGTGTATATAATGCAGTACAGGTGACAATTTGAGAAATTTACTGAGATAATTTGAGACATTTACTATCTTTTGTTTATGTTCATCCCTGATGGGCTGGTACTAAACAAGGCATCCTATCCTGCGGAACTTTTCTGAAGAATTACCTTTTTGTGTAAACAAGGCATCCTGCGGAACTTTTCTGAAGAATTACCTTTTTGTGTACACAGCAGATTAAAACCATTGCTGGAGTAATTACAAAAGATTTTTGGACCATGATTCCATACCTTAGGCTAGCCTAGTTACTATTCCTTTTTCTACATTTTGGAGTACTGTTTTCATACACCTCCCCCCTTGATATATTGCTAGAAATAATCGAGGTGTTCCTCTATTGCAGAGTATGGGGTCAAGGGTATTTCTGAGTATTACCTCCACATGGACTGTATGGAATGGTTCCGTGAATACGAGAGACATTAGGGAGCCGTATGTTCAAGAAGGGACTGGCTAAGGAAATCTATTATAAAAGGAACCATACTAACCTAACGTACCTTACCTAACCTAACCTAGTAGGCCATGTTACTTAGCTGGGGGGCAGAGCCCCTGGAATCCACAGTGATGGAAAATCCACTTTACACCAAAAGTTCTGCTATAACACTGCATGTGCGACAGCAAAAATATAATAAGTTCTCAGGTTAATTACAAGTTAATTACAGTCAAGCAACAAAAAATAATGGTAAATTCTTGATAAGCAACCAAAATATTATAACAAAAGTCAACTTCCAAGGAAATACCTGACGCAGAGCTAATACTTAGTTCTATTAGCTCAAGAATTACAGTGGGGGTCCAGGGGGAGGGGAAAGCCCCCCTGCCAAATTAGGCACAGAATTTGACACAATACCCACCTATTAATCCTTCAGCAGGGGCCAGCAATCCAGATCCGGTCCCTCCGATGCCAAAGAAGGGGGTCGGTAGACTTAAATTAGGGTTATTCGCTATTGATGGTAATTGAGGCCTGGTAAAAAGTGTCCTGCAGGAGTTTAAAACGCCTCCCGTTATATTGAAGACGGGTATCCTTAAAATACTGGCGAAGGTATTCATTTTCGCCGGTAAATAACGATTTTAATGACGTATTACAACAACCTCCTAAACGTAAACAGTATGAGGTCTTGGGCAGCTGGGCTCCAGAATTCAGGTTGTCTAACGTTGGCTTTGGCTTAGTTTTATATCCTAATATCTTAATAACTCTATATAAATAAATTCATATGGAATTAATTGTAAAAAATATATAAAAATTACTCAAAATTCTTCATTAATGATTGAAATTTATCAAAATGTATGTTATTTTGATATACGGCAAAAGGCAAAATAAATGTACGTGACCCGAACACAGTTACTTCTTCTTCCTAGTCTGATAACAAATGAATTCTAGGCAGTTTAATTGCGGAAAGTTGATGTACCGGTACAGAGGCTTTGACAATTTTTGATATCTTTAAGTCAATGGATATCATGTTGACCAGCTCATCAATGAGAAAAATTTACAAAAAGATTCTCAATAAGTGGAAACTGAAATGAAAATTTTCTTTATCAGATGTGAATTTTAAGAGAACATGAAATGAAGGAAAAACCAATGGTTGGGAATTGGTTGTCATAAATAAGGTGCCAGAGAAAGGTGACCTGACTGACTCTCAATTGACTAGAGAAATAGATTGATTGAAAGCTCAGAGATGAACAGGCTTACTTCAGAAAGAGTGGGAATTTGACAGATTAATTATATATTTTCGTTCAGATGTTGTAGGCTACGTAGCGAAACTCAGCATTTTCTGGGGATTCCTTTCTAAATACCTGCTAAAACGTCTGAATTGTGCACCTTTTTCATCGAACCACCCTTGAAACTGCGCTAACCGTGTTCCCAAATCCACCTATACTCCCACATCAAAAGTTCATGTACATAAAAATTCGTACATTTTCATGTATTCATGTGGTTCCTTATCTGTTTACTTTACATCCTTTTCATTCTGTTATTTATAATTGGTCATTCTGTTATCTGGATACATACTTTGAGATTTTGTGACTTTACGGTTCGATGTGAGCTCATTTTATTTGTGTATAATAGTAAACTTACGCATATGTTAAAACTGCATATATATATATATATATATATATATATATATATATATATATATATATATATATATATATATATATATATATATATATAAATTGGTGAAGTCACTTAAAACAGATTTATGAGATTTTCATGACTTTTAATCATTATTTTTATCTTATGTTGTTGAAATTACTATTCACACCTTCGTCTAAATGTTTTTCAATTTTTTGAATGTAATCACATTGAAAAGCGAGCAAACATCCTATTTTATATATTTTTTTTTTTACAGCATTCAACCTGTTGAACCCTGCCAGTCAAGTCTGACTCATTGAGACGTCTGGTGCTGGTGGCCTTATAGACCCATACAGACAGGTCTGAGGAATGTCTAAATCGTCTAGACATAGCCTTCATTACTGTTTTTATCTAGAAACCTAAAACATGACAATGATAAAGTGGTGAGGGTTATTCGGTAGACACTGATACTATAACGGTACTTAGTACGATGGCGATAATTTAACACTTATCTATGGGCAAGGTTAAGAATCCTTTTCGGTTGAAATGGTCCAAGAGCTTCTACCATAAATAGCAGAGCTACTGCTACTTCTTCTAGTAGTAGTAGTAGTAGTAGTAGTAGTAGTAGTAGTAGTAGTAGAATTATCAATTTCATATACCTGATGTCCTGCTTAGGTCTACAAAGTGGGGTTAAATGGAATGTGTCCATATGGTTCCCGCCTTTCCAAGGAGTCGAACCTGGACTTTAACCACCATATCTTAGTTTTTTTTTATTGCTGTTGCTTCATGTATATGTTCATGTGTATGTTGTTTCTTTGTTATTATTTTCGTCAGTTTTCTTGTACTCTGTTCAGTGAAGGCATTCTTTTTTGTGGCGCATTGCTTTATTGCTTTGTAAGTTAATGGCTCAGTTTTGAAAGGTAAACCAAACACACCTAACCACACATACACACATACACATATATGTATAATATACATATATATATATGTATGTATATATATTATATATATATATATATATATATATATATATATATATATATATATATATATATATACGCGCTAGTTAGGGATGACGCCAGTGAAAAAAACAAGCAGTTTTTACACTTATTCTTTTAATTCTTAACTCTTCAAATTCTCAGCATTCTTAGCTAAACTTTCTTTTGAAAGCCCTAAAATCTGAAACGGGAAATGAAAGAAGAACTTTTCCGTTCTTTAGTTCTCTATATTGCTAGGTTTGAGCTGGCCTTAAGCTATATAATAAGGTTCTTACTTCTTTCAGAATTAGCATGTGCTCATTCTTTTTATATTTGTGTTTTCCGCGGTATTGACAGACCAGAGAGAATTACAAGTCTGGTGAAGTTTAAAATGAATTCTGGCCAAGTTTTAGAAAGTCAGGAACGATGGTCATCTGCCTTAATTACTTTAAAACTATGGCACTTTCTCGTAAGCACTTCAGTAGTTTAAACGGGTTGGTCGTGGTTAGGCCTAAGCTTGAATTTCACAGTAATCGGTTGGTATATTAGGCTAGGCTGAGGGC
This sequence comes from Macrobrachium rosenbergii, assembly GCF_040412425.1. Taxonomy (NCBI): domain Eukaryota; kingdom Metazoa; phylum Arthropoda; class Malacostraca; order Decapoda; family Palaemonidae; genus Macrobrachium; species Macrobrachium rosenbergii. Next base: position 7,405,849 of record NC_089770.1, on the reverse strand, counting down.
GTGGGAGAGACTGCTAGTGAGAAATTAATAATCTGACAATTTTTGCTAAGGTTTCCCATTTCAGCAACGGGTTATTATCAGCGTGACGCAAAAGGTGTGGGTATAGGTCTAAGCTTGAATTTCACAGTAATCAATTGGTATATTAGTCTAGGTTAAGGGTGTGGGAAAGAGAGAGAGAGAGAGCTAGTGAGAAAAAGAATTCTCTGATAATTCCAGCTAAGATTTCCCATTTCAGCTACGGGTTATTATCAGGTGAGGCAAGGGTTGTGGGCATAGGTCATGGCGTCTAGTTTTATGGTGACGTTCGGTGCACAGCGGTTTGTGCCTAGCCAGAAGTCACTTTACAGCGAGTGTGTGAAGTCAACGAAGGAGCTGACGAGTGGATCGTTTGTGAATTTTGTTTCCACGTTTCCTCCCGATTGTTTGTTCAGTGTTTATGATCTCCAAGTTGGCGAGATATAATCTGTTTCGCCTCGTGAGCCATTGCACATTACCGCCTGTGAGTATCCACGCTCTGCAGAATTTGTAGTTTTTATATACAGCCTCTGAAACTGTACTGACTAACTGTGCTATGAGACAGACAGAGAGAGAGAGAGAGAGAGAGAGAGAGAGAGAGAGAGAGAGAGAGAATATCATGCGTCCTTTTATGTTTATTCAACCAATCTCTCTTTTCCATGCAATTGAATCAACTCAACAACGTAAACCGGATGTACGAGAATCCTTTCGATTAAGAAAGATGATTCAACATCGACTCTTATAAGATTCGCGTTCACTCGGTATCTATGCTCGGTCGAGGAAAGGTACGAAATCACCCTTACTCGCCAGTATAATTTATAACCAGCGATGATAGCGTTGATAGGGAATTGTTATTAATAGAAACATGAGCAGACTACCCATGGGAAACACTGACATCTTATGACTATGCGGTTTCGGAGATAAAAATCCGGTATCGTATGATGATAAGTCCTACCGAAGCGATGGTGGGTGATACGGCGCTTTGAGTTAGTGTATTGTTTCCGTGTATTGCATTTGATGCCTGAATCAAGAAGAAATAAAGTCTTAAGCGAACAATTGAAACAGAAGTATAGAATTTCCATTACGTAGAAAACACAGACCACAATCATTACATTTAGCCCCTACCCCCGGCCAAAAATTACTTTGTGATTTCTTTTACAATACCCAGCGTTATTTTTCAGCACAAACTTAATTTTACTCGGTAATTATTAAATATATCATCTATTATCATTATGAGTTATTTAAGGAGATGCAAGTGGGTCTGCCCCAGTGTAATGATTCCCTCACACAAATGTCATGATCGAATTCTACCTGTGGGAGTGAGAGGGTATTGTTCCTGGTGATGTGGTTGGCCCTAGGCCGTGTTATCTCGAAGTGTAATGGCCTTGGCTATAGTTTATCAGGGTAGGTTTATCTTTTTTTATTACTTACGTATTTTTTTCAAAATATGTCTATATTTAATTTTAATGTTGCGAAGTCATTGTTCTCTATTTTTTTCGATGAGTAACAACTGATTGTAATATACTGCAGTGGGAATAAAGAAGCCTGCGCATAAAATTAGAATCATATAATCAATTATTACCCCTCAAAATAAAAGCAAAAAAAAAAGAGAGAGAGCAATGTCTTGGCAACATTAAAATTAAATAAACCGAATTTTTAAAAAAATTAAGAAAGTAATTAATAAAAAAAAAGACAAACCTAGTCTTAAATATATATATATATATATATATATATATATATATATATATATATATATATAGTATATATATATATATATATATATATATATATATATATATATATATATATATATATATATATATATATAGTGTGTATATTTATACATCTACATATGTATTAGCAGTGGCAAACATAAACGAGACTAAAATAATAAAAATGTGGCAGATATTTAAGAAGACTGGACCATGACTGTCCTAAAATTATAATCAAAGTATTAATCTCTTGACGAAAAGCCAAAATAAAAGCAGGAATAATAATAAGAGTTAAGTAAATCTACAAACGAAAACAAAAGCTTAATATATAAAAGTGATATAGATGTCTCAAAGCAAAAAAGCTTAAGGAATGTAAGAAGTAAGATTTTAATAAAGATTAGAAAGCAACAAATTATAAATAAATCAAAGTTCAAGACAAAAAAAAATGTTTTTCAAATGAAGAAATAATCGACACAAAAAAACGCAAGAATCAGGAATTTAAAAAATATACCGTAAAAACAGTTAAACTGATAAAATCACTAAAAATTATCTGAAACTTAAAAGAATTTTTTTATAAGTAAAAAACAATATTTTATAAAAACGCATCCGTGCTTTCATCCCACGTTAATGAACTTTTAACAACGGTTCAAATGATAATGATAAGAACGTCGGATTACGAATACTTTTTATCTGGCATCTATCAGCGTTTTTCTTGCATCATACATTCTCTAAGAACCTTCAATATTGCTGTATCTTTTAAGTGGTTTGTTTCTTGATCATAACTTGAGGAACTTCAAGTTACTAATATATATATATATATATATATATATATATATATATATATATATATATATATATATATATATATATATATATATATATATATATATATATATATATATATATATATATATACATACACACGTATGTATATATATATATAGGCCTATATATTGCACAGTGATGTATCAATTCAGGATTTTGGAAAGATGTGTTGAAATGAATTAAAACTTTTTTTTTTTTTTTTTTTGTACATCTTGGGTTCGAATCCCTCCCGGAAAGAGAATTTCCCCTATCGGATTTTGGAGCAAATGGGTCTGTCCTTTATATATATATACTGTATACATATGTGTGTGTGTGTGTGTTCTCTCTCTCTCTCTCTCTCTCTCTCTCTCTCTCTCTCTCTCTCTGTCAAATGGTTCTATTCTTCTCACCGTTCACCAACCCCAACGCCGACCCCGTCACTCTCTGGAGTGAGGTGGCATATATAAAAACGTAAACAGTTCTCCATGGCGTCTGAGCGTGCATTAACACGGCTACAAAAAAATAAAAAAAGACAAAAAAAAAGACAAAAGTAAAACAACAGACATACTCCAAACACAATTTGTTCCATTGTATGTAGATGGCGAACTCTTACAGAGACGCAGGTAGCGCCATGTGTGGTTTTAAGTTGCCGAGTACTTGGTTTTTTTTTATAATAGCCTACTTTTACCTGGGACTTTCTTAAATGTTTAATACTCTTGTTTGTGGGCTTACACCAATCGATACCTGCATATGAGGTAACGTTTTCCAATACTTGTAGGTCTAGCTCAGTTGTTCCTTCCAGTATTTGTAGGTCTAACTCAGTTGTTCCTTCTAGTACCTCTAGGTCTAACTCAATTGCTCCTTCCAGTACCTGTAGGTCTAACTCAGTTGTCCTTTTCGTACCTGTAGGTCTAACTGTTGTTCCTTCCTGTATCTGTAGGTCTAACTCAATTGTTCCTTCCAGTATTTGTAGGTCTAACCCAGTTGCTCCCTCAAGTGCATGTTGGTCTAAATCACTTGGTCTTTCCAGTACCTGTAGGTCTAACTCACTTATTCCCTCCAGTGCCTGTAGGTCTAAATCAGTAGTTCCTTCCAGTATCTATAGGCCTAACCCACTTGTTCCTTCCAGCACCTGTAGGTCTACGTTATTTCTCGGTATAATATGGTTCGGATTCCACAATAAGATGTAGGTCCCGTTGCTAGGTAACCAATTGGTTCTTAGCCACGTAAAATAAGTCTAATCCTTCGGGCCAGCCCTAGGAGAGCTGGTAATCAGCTCAGTGGTCTGGTTAAATTAAGATATACTTTCTTTTGTAGGTCTACGTCAGCTGTTCCTTCCAATCCCTGTGGGTCTATCCTCATTCGTACACTTGCACAGTGGATAAAAGCCAACCAGCACCTGTGTCTACCCAAGTCCTTTACATGTACCAAGGAATATTTCTACCAAAATACCAGAGGGGCTATTTTATTCATACAGCTAACCACGGACTGGTCCCACCCACAAGTAAATGCCGGTCTATATCCGTCGTACAATCGTATCAATGGGCTGATCCTGCTAGTACCAATTGGCCTATCTCAGTTTTTTACATCTCCCAAAGGCTAATCTAATAATACCGGAGGGTCTACATCGCTATATACCATTGCAGGGCTACTTCTAAAAGTACCTGTGGGGCCTACCTCAGTTTTTTCTAACTGTACCAGGGACAAATCAATCCAGTACATCTGAATCGACTCTAATCGTATCCTACCAGTACCAGAAGATTTATCTTATACCAGGGACTAATCCTATCAGTATCCGTGGGATTACCTCATTCGTATATCTGCGCTGGGAGCTAATCCTATGGGTCTAATCACGCAAGTACCTGTGGATCTACCTGAGAAGTTTAGTCACGCTTGGGACTAAACCTAATAGAATCTAATGGCTTAAATCATTCGTATACAAGTACCGGTGGGCCTAAATCGGCACCTCGTTACTGGGATTTGGGAGCCCTCGAAACGGAGTGACTCATTGCAGAAAGAGAGCGAGACGGAGAATTTAAGCACTCGAGGGAGATATAATGTGTAATCTGGAGATGTCTGAAGGATAAAATAACAATTAACACTGAGTCACTCCGAGATAGATGCGATTTGCAATTCTGTTTTATCTGACGAGGACAAGGGGGTCGTTGTGGGATTGTAGACCTTTTAAAAAGGTAATCTCTCTCTCTCTCTCTCTCTCTCTCTCTCTCTCTCTCTCTCTCTCTCTCTCTCTCTCTCTCATTTTAGGCAAATACTTCATTCTTTCTTCTTTTGTAACACATTCAGCATCCATATTTCACTTCCTTAAAGCAAATAAAGTCAAAATTCCTTCATACATTCTAACATCGGCTTCTATAGACACATCGTGCACCCTTCCTACTGTACACTTATTCTGACTCACCTCCTCGAGTCTTCTCTCGGCCTACTTTAGCCGATGTAGGCTACGTGCTCCCAAATACTTATGTGAGTCAGTGCCTCTTTTGGCATCGTGGAGTCAGGAGGTCCACCTTAAGCTTCCTACTTGCCTTCACTTCTTTCCACCCTGGGATAAGCCATTTTAGTCCTAGACCAAGTAACCAACAGCGTACTGTTTCTAAGAGTCTGTCATCTATATTAGCATTAATTGCTTCATATATATATATATATATATATATATATATATATATATATATATATATATATATATATATATATATATATATAGAATGCTGAGATGAGAAGACACAAGAGAGAGAGAGAATTTATATATGAATGCTAGTAAACACAATTGAGAGAACTGAGAATTGAGAGGCGAATTCAAGTAGCACTATTTGATAAGAATAAACAAAAAGAGCCTTGAAAGACAACACATGTATATTAGACCTACTTCAGAAACACCTAGATAAAATTAAGTTATTCGTAAAAAAAAAAACTCAAGCATAATCAAAAGAGTTTTTAAAGTCGCTCATTTGACTTTTAGACCGAACCACAGCAAAACAATCCCTCCGAATGGGCGTAGGTGAGTGATAAGACTACGCAAGTGTGTAAAGGTCAGTTTCATTCACAAAGAGCTGGCCAAAAGGTCACTTTCATTCACATAAAGAGACGAGACGCTGGCCCGAATCGACCTCTCGCCCTGAGGTCGAAGGGCACGACAGTCTCGCTACGGAGAAGACTGAAAAGTTTGTTTTGGGGAATTCCGTGACGTCACATGGGAGACTGGGGAGAGATGCGAATGTTTTTATTTTCTTTTTTTTTTTTAATCTTAGAAGGATGAGATGAATTTATGGGAATTTCTTGTATCTTAATTATTTAAACGTTTATGAATGACTGCATGCAATTCTAGATGAAGTGCAAAGTGACTTAACAAAATGCTACCGTGATTTGTATAAAGAAGTGAATAGTAGGCCTACTATAACCATTATAACAAGTTTGAATTCAAACGGGCTAACAGTTTTCTCTCGAAACGAATGATATTTATCTATGCAGATACGTATTCGTAAACTCATTATATATACAGTGTTATGTGTGTTTGTGTGTGTGTGTGTGTGTGTGTGTGTGTGTGTGTGTGTGTGTGTGTGTAGGGAGACTATTACGATACGTAACCACGTAGGTAAACGCACCATCCTCGCTATAACCTATGTAACACCACCATCGTGAACAAAACCCCTTGACCATCATCATCACCACCTTTACCCGATCGGCTGTCATCCATCTGGCGTCGCAAAACGGCGAACGAACAGTAGTGTCATGTACGCATTCACCTACTAAACTCTGTCTGTCTGGTCATAGTCGAAAACAAATTGAAGGTCGACAACATTAGCCGGCCACAAGAGGCAATTCTGCTTATTATTGCATCACCACGACCTCATGCTTGGAAACCAGAAGTGTTGTGAGAATAAAAAATGTCGGTGATAAGGAGGAGACTGAGTGTTTGTCGGTTTTATTATTGTTTTGGAAAATATTTGTCGAAGGACGGTCTGGAATCGGGAAAGTGGATTACAGGAAAATAATATAATACTGTAAATAATATTACATATATGTGTGTGTGTGATATATACATACATGCATACAAACATACATACATACATACATACATACATACATACATACATACATACATACATACATACATATATATATATATACAAACATATGGGTAAAATTCAAAATTATATAATTTTTTTTCCCCCTATATATTTTTCCATATTTGGTACAAATGGAAAATTTTGCAAATAGATACATACTATCTATGTAACTCTTATCATGAAATATCTTTTATAAAATATAAACTGTTGAAAATAATAAAAACTACAGGATACTAAGCCAGCCTTCTGTAGTTAACAAAAATTTGATTTTTTTTGTCATTCAAATTCTTTGTAATTTGAATATTTATGAAATCATGATACGAGTAAAAAATGAATTTATGATCTGTAATTAATTGTATAAATATCAATAGAATAGATAGCATAATAATAATGATAATAATAATAATAATAATAATAATAATAATAATAATAATAATAATACTGCAGTATCTGTCAACGGGGCTGACTTGCTGTTGGTTGTACTTCAGTGAAGTTTTAAAAAGTGACGGTTGTCCTGATATTACCTGATACCACCATTCACAAGGGATTCTGTTTACTTGTAAATAATTGGCTCTCTTACAAGTAAATACTTTTAGGAACAGTTTTTTTTAGGAAAATAAGTTTTTCGGAACACACCTGTGGTCATTTTTTTTGTAAACACCTGCTTATGATTTTGTCCCACGGCCATTGAGAATACTTTTTCATTTACACCTGTGTGTTTACCTGTCACTATTTTGCCTGAGCTATTATTGTATGGCAACAGATGAACATTGGTTTTCTAAATACACCTGTCAGAAAACATTTTGCTCTGTGTCACACCTGTTGTAATTCATTTTTTATACGCGCTTGTATTTATTTTCCCGTACACATCTGTCGGGATTTATGTTTCAATCACACCTGTCAGGACTCATGTTTCATACACACCAGTCGGGGTTCATGTTTTATAAACATCTGTCAGGATTCGTTCCATACACACATGATTCATGTTTTATACACACACCTGTTAGGATTCGTATTTCATACACAGCTTCAGAATTCATGTTTCATACACACCTGTCGGGATTCATGTTTTATACACACCTGTCAGGATTCATGTATTATAAACACCTGTTAGGATTCATGTTTTATACACACCTGTTAGGATTCATGTTTCGTACACACCTGTCGGGATTCGTGTTTTATACACACCTGTCGGGATTTGTTGCATACACACACAACTCATGTTTTAAACACACCTGTTAGGATTCGTATTTCATACACACACCAGTCAGGATTCATCTTTCATACACACCAGTCAGGATTCATGCTTGATATACACCTGTCAGGATTCACGTTTATACACACCTGCCGGGATTCATTCTCCCAAACGCACCTGTCTAAATCACCTGGAAATTATTTTGTTCGGTGAAACAACTGAGGAATTTTATTTTTCTCTACACACCTGCTGAGAATGATTTTTCTGAGAACTCATATTAGTATTGATTTTTTCTGTGACACCTGTCATATTTTATTTCTCTACACACCTGCTGGCAAAAATATTTCTAAGAAAACTTATTAGTAATTATTTTTTTCTCTGCTCCATACCTGTTGGAAGTTATTTTTCTACACATACGCATTCAATTTTTTTTGACACACTAGTAAGAAATAATTCTGTTCTGTGAAACGCCTGTCATGATTTTATTTTCTTTCTTCCTCTATAAATTTATTTTCTTTCTTCTCTACAAAGTCATTTTTCTAGACTCCTGTCTGAATTTATTTTTATATAAATCGCTCTCTGATGCAGTTCTTCACCAAATTTGTATATATATTTTTTAAGCACTTGTCGAAATCTATTTTCACGCGCACCTGTCAGAAATAATCTTGTTCCGCGAGACAGCTGATTTAAATGATTTTTACACACCTTTTGGAATTTATAACCGTGTTTGCACCTATCGAAATTAATTTTCATACACACCTGTCAAAAATCATATTTTCCTGTCATACCACCTGTGGGGACGTTTAAACCATAGCTCACCTCTTGTCGAGAATAATGTTGCTCTGTAATGCGCCTGACATACTTCATTTTTAGTTTTCTGTAAAAGAAAACTAATGTGCCGGCTTGGTCTGTCCGCCTGCATTCTTCTTCAGTCCGCGGGTTTTCTCCGCCCTCAGATCTTAAAATTACTGAGGCTAGAGGGGGCTGCAAATTGATATGTTGATCGTCCATCCCCTAGTCATCAAACATACCAAATTGCAGCCCTCAGCCTTAGTAATTTTATTTATTTAAGGTTAAAATTAGTTTGATCGTGCTTCTGGCAATTATAGGATAGGCCAACACCGCCGTGGATTGAGTTTCATGGGCCGCAGCTCCGTTAGCATTATACCGAGAGCCTGGGAAGATAGTTGTATTTTCGTTGGCCTTGATTATATGCTGTACAGAAAACTCGATTGCGCCGAAGAAACTTCGGCGCATTTTTTACTTGTTATTGTTTGCATTCAAATGAACCATGCAAATAACAAGTAAAAAATGCGCCGAAGACAATGGAGTTTTCTGTACAGCGTATATCCAAGGCCACCGAAAATAGATCTATCTTTCGGTGGTCTCGGTATACGCTATGAGCCGCGGTCCATGAAACTTTAACCACGGACCGGTGGTGGCCTATCCTATAGCGTCGCCGGAAGCACGATTATGTCTAACTTTAACCTTAAATAAAATAAAAACTACTGAGGCTAGAGGGCTGCAATTTGGTATATTTGATGACTGGAGGGTGGATGATCAACATACCAATTTACAGCCCTCTAGCCTCAGCAGTTTTTAAGATCTGAGGGCGGACAGAATAAAGTGCGGACAGACAGACAAAGCCGGCACAATAGTTTTCTTTTACAGAAAACTAAAAATACAACAGAACAGAATAAAAATATAAATAAATGAAGAAAATCTCCCGCCCTTAGCTAGATTCGAATCCATCCTTTATAGCAAGTGAGGTTACCACTAACTCGCTAAGTATGAGATGTAATGAATTCTTAGCTTTCTTCATAAAAAAAGTAGGTTACATACACCTACCTATTTCTCTTTTTGTGGGCTCGAATCTTGCCTGGGTACCAAGAGTTTCTTTATTTACTTTCCGTTCGGATTCAAGGCTTTCAGGGGAAAGCCCATTCAGAGAGCGTAAGAGAGAAAGAGGAGATTATAGGTAATTTTGGATATTAAACACATACACACACATATACATACATATATATACATACACATATATACACATATATACATACATATACATACATAATATATATATAAATATATATTTAAATATATATTATATATATATACTGTATGTATATATATATATGTATATATATATATATATATATATATATATATATATATATGTATATATATATACAGTTATAGGAAACTGACTCTCATCTGTGATCAGAAATTTGATACCTGATTAAGAAGTCGTTACTTTTGTCCAATAAAACATCAATCCACTCGCAATACACTTCACGTTCTTCTGTTATGAATTTGAGAAAGGCGAGTGTTTTGTACGTATTTCTGTATGTTTTCATTTCATATTTCCGCGTGTTTTTATTTACATTCTCATATGTTTTTATTGCCTGCGTGTGTTAACACACGTGCGTGGACTGCATAGTTATTACTGATGGGATGAGTAAGATGCTTGATAGTTGATACCGTACCATGATAATGGAGTGTTTAAAGTGGAACCATTAGTTCGAAGGATAAAGTCCAGTTGGATAAAAAAACTCATCAAAAATAACCAGCAGATAAACAAAACAGTAGCATGCATTAGCATTCGGTGTCAATAGTCCGTTGCTGAATTTAAATGCCGGTACTCCAACTCTCTCAAGTATAGGTCTAGTAGTAATAGTAGTAGTAGGCGGGGTTTGACTTTGAAACGGCTCCCTAGCTTGCTCGTTTTATTCCTCTTTGTTTAAGTTTTTTGTCTCTCTAAAGCCATAATTCTTTTATAAATTCTTTCCTATCTTCAATTTCCCCCTTCAGAAGATCTGTAAATGAAAATATATTAGCTACCAATTCCTCCTTATTTTCCTGATATGGCTGTGGTTCGGCATAGGTCTAGTTCGGTTTGCGTCTGAGGCACAAGAGAGTGAGCTGAAAACGCACCAGTCAATTTTGGCATTTCGAAAGTCCCTTAAAACCCCAGCCCCGAAAATTCCTCGAGTCGTGTTTAATTAGGGATTTCTGAGACAATGCTATCAACCCAGAACCCCAGTTTATCGCTCGTATCGCCTCCGTTATCAGCCGTGCCTCTAAGGTACGAGCCGATTAGGGCGACGGCGCCGATGGTCTATCACGGGGAAGTGGGCCTTGCTGGTCCGGTACTGGACGCCAAACTCCTTCTTCTGCGTCTCCTCCTCCCCCTCCTCCTTCTTCTTCTCCTTCTTCTTCCTTCTCTGCTTCTTCTTCTTTGCTATCAGCTCGAGATGCCAGTTCGTGTTGGTATCGGTCTCTCCCGGCGTCCAGTGTCAGCAAGAGCCCAGTTTCCTTGATTTCTTGGTGCCTTGCGCTGCCGGCGACGCCTCTTGTGGTCAGCTCTTCTTGTCTGTATGCTTTTCGGTTGTTTTTTTAGTAATTTAAATCTCTCTCTTGAACTGTCTAGACGTCATTCTAGACTAGAATGACGTCTCGGTAGGCCGGACTACGACCCGTATTGATCATAATCCTTTACAATGATTTACGTTTGAATTTTCTCTCTTTCTGTCTCTCCCACAAACTCTTCTTCTTCTCTTTGAAGAACGGTGACGTCACAGTGTTCACTGTTATGACGTCACAAATTAATGCCGGTAAGGCTGTACTTAACGTTCGTTACCCACCGTCCTTTGCGTAAGGGTGTTTCTAATTTGACACAGGCGAAGATCATTTCATTATTTCCACGTCGTGATGATGTGGGTTTCAATTTGACACAAGCGCTCACCAGCAGTATCGGTCTAACGAATCCGGGCTTCACTGCACACCTTCCTTTATGCTCCCACGCAAGGCTGGGAAGTGTGTGGGCATAATTTCGTGTAGGCGCTTGTGTGTTTGTGCGTGTGTGTGTGTGTGTGTGTGTGTGTCTATGGGAGAGAGAGAGAAAGAGAGAGAGTGCGCATGCGCGTGTGTGTGTATGTGTGGGACATTGTAGTTACAACTTCGGTATACACAGTATTATGAAATATATATTTATAATATATATGATATATATGTGTGTGTATATAACATATTATATTATATATATATATATATATATATATATATATATATATATATATATATATATATATATATATATATATACATACATACATATATACATTATATACACATGTTTAAAATCACAGTAGATTCACATGACTTCAGTGTATGAGCGAATCTTCTTCTTCTTCTTCTTCCCAGCTTCTTCCCATTTTTATATGGGGTCGCCGTAGTGTATAAGCGAATCCCACAGGAAAATGACAGGCAGAAGTTCAGTACGAAGCGCTTTCACGTTTATTAACGCATCGTCGGGGCGCGAATGAGACGCAGATATAAAGAAGATTACAAAGTAAACAAAGAGAGCAAGAATACCAGATGGTCAACTGTCAAAGGGTAATAAACAGAAAGATAACCCAGGATAATCCGGGATCGAGCTGTCACAAACTGAACCCAAGACCAAAATTTAGTCATAATTTATGTCCCGATAACATCTGGTATTCTTGATCTTTTCGTTTACTTTGTAACCTTCTTTATATCTGCGTCTCATTCGTGCCCCGACGATGCGTTAATGAACGTGAAAGCGCTTGGTACTGAACTTCTGCCTGTCATTTTCCTGTGGGATTTGCTTATATATACATATATGTATATATGTGTATGTATATATATATGTATATATATATATAACACATATATATATATATATATATATATATATATATATATATATATATATATATACAGAGTGTCCTTTTTATTCTTCACACCGCTGGCCTGTGGAACAGCCTCCCTGAGAATGTTGTACAATTGGAACTTCAAAAGTTCAAGCCAAGATGCAATGCATTGCTACCCTAATACTAATCTTCTTGCATCTTAATATATTTTTATCTATTTATTCATTTATCAATTTATTTTTTCTCTTTTCATAAGTGAGATCTCATCTTTCTGTATTTCCATTTAATTCCTCTTACTTCTTCCTGATGAACACCATCTTCTTTGGAAGCTTGAATTTCAAGTCAGTGGCCCCTTTGGTGGGGTTGTTCCATATGAATAGGGTTCATCTTCTGAATAATAATAATAATAATAATAATAATAATAATAATAATAATAATAATAATAATAATAATAATAATAATATGAAAACGAGCTTTGGCACCTACAGTAGATAATCAAGAACTAGATACCTTTATCTTCCACTGGGTCTCAAGGGGCCGCTGCATGATTGATTGACAGGTCCCTCAGAGTCCGAATGCATATCTGTTGAGCCTCGCGGCCTAACAGCTTCTAAATTTGTGACGGGTCAATGGGAGCACGCGTCTAAGGTCAGCGAGAAGAATTCTGGGGACGATGTCAGGTCAGAGGGGGTCAGGTAATGGAAGAAAATTAATTTTTTTACATGTTTCTGTATAACTGTGGTTTTATTCACTCTGTTTCTGTAGGCTGTTCAAGATGAATGTCTGTAGAAATTCGTACAATTTTACAAGGTCAGAGTTCATTAGGATTTTTAGCCTTATGAGGTTAAATCCTTGGAAAACTGAGTAGGCCTAGCCTACCATGTCACAGAACAGAGGTCTGCACAGCTTCCTACAGTATCACAAGACAACGTCCTGTCAAGATTCGCAGTACCAACCAGGAGCAGTTTTGACTGGTCATAATCAAACAAGTGACTTTTAATTAGCGCGTGATTTCAGATACCCTTATCTCGTGCCTATGGTCATTTCACAAGGAGGTACAAAGCCCAATGGGCAGCCATGAGTTTGGGGTGGTAAACAGCCTACTCAGGAACCTATACCTATACCTCTTGGCGCAGGCAATCATTGTTTTTCATGGATCATGGATAGATAGGATTTGCATAGTTGGTTATTTAATTGCGTTTTCTGGCGACTTGTGGCATCTTGATGCCAGATTTCGCACCCAATTGCCACTGATTTTCGAAAATAGGCATCCGCACTTTCTTCTGTCCGCCCTCAGATCTTAAAAACTGCTGAGGCTAGATGGCTGAAATTGGGGTGTTGATCATCAGCCCTCCAATCATCAAAAATGCCAAATTGCAGCCATCTAGCCTCATTAGTTTTTATTTTATCTAAGGTTAAATTTAGCCATAATCATGCTTCTGGCAACCATATAGGCCAGGCCACCACCTGCCCGTGGTTAAAGTTTCATGGGCCGCGGCTCATACAGCATTATACCGAGACCACTGAAAGATGGATCTATTTTCAGCGGCGTTGATTGTACGTTGTAATGGCTGTGTATACAGAAAACTCGATTGCGCCGAAGGCGCATTATTTTATTTTTATTTTTTTTAAATCTTGTAGCCAAATTTTGCCCCAATTAGCCAGTATTTTTCGAAATGAGTTTAAAATTAGATTAGTATCTTTTTAACGGCGATATAAGAGCCAGTTTTAGCACCAAGTACCCAGCATTTTACCAAAAATGGTACAAAACTAAATTTGTACCCATTCAGACGCTCCTTTCGGGTGCCTGAGTCTATAAATTTTATCATTTATTTCAATTTCTTATCTCGTTTATTGCAGGCTTTGCTAAGGAGTTACCTTATCTGCCTTTCAATTGCTTCTTTGTTGTGTTTTAGTGATTCCGAGTATTAAAATGCGTCATATCTCCTTGCAATTACTGTTTAAAAAATTTGAGTTTATCTGTTTTCATATGCGGGAAGGAAGCTGGTACCATGAGGATATATATAAGCTGTTTACCAGTGTCATCCGATGACCACAGACGCGAGAAAATTATTTGCTGTGTGATTGTGTGTGGTACACTAGGTTTAGGGATGCTGTGACCTCATTATCACGTGACTGTGACGTCACGAAACTGATGGTGGCTCCCCCATACGTAAGGAGAGGTAATTATCTTATATTATACCCCAGCCGTTTTCTGCAGATAGTCGCCTAGCTTATGAAACATTAGGTCATATACAGTATATGCACATATATGTATATATACATGCATATACGTATGTATATATATATATATATTATTTATATACATATATGTAAATGTATACATATATATATTTATATATAAACACATATATTATATGTATATTTATATATATATGTATATATATATATATTTATACATATACATATACATACGATCAGCTCCAATCATACCCATTTTATACCCCGTACCTTAGAAGAACCACGGGTCACAGAGAGGTAATCATTTACTGCGTGTGTGGTTAACTAGATTAGAGGTGGTATGACCTCATTATCACGTGATTGTGACGTCACGAAACTGATGGGGCCCCCATACACACAGAGAGAGAGAGAGAGAGAGAGAGAGAGAGTTATTTTATAACACCTGTTGTGAAAGAGCCGAGCTCATGAAATGCTCGGTCATGTTTAGTTATATATATATATGTACTGCATATGTATATATTTATATATGTATATATATGTATACGTATATATATAAATATATGTATGTATATATAAATATATATACTGTATATATATATATTACATATATATATATATATATTACATATATATATATATATATATATATATATATATATATATATATATATATAGAGAGAGAGAGAGAGAGAGATTTTATTTTTTCATTAGTTTCCAATGTTTTTTTTAATATTTTGTCTTCTACTTTGAACATTTATCATCCTAGTTTTCCTTTATTATATATTCCTTTCAATTATTTGCCATGTACTTTTGTTATGTTTCTCATTTATTTACACATTTTTGTTCCATACTTTTTCAGGCAGATTTTGGCATTTGTAAATATATTCATATAAATCTTCCAGAATATATCAAAATATATTCCATAAAACAATTATAATGATAAATGATTAACGCCGCCCACCAGTCCACCCAGATATCAGTGGGCACAAACGTCTGCCGGCGCCTAGTAAATAAAAAGCATATACGTATATGGGTCTAGCAACCTCATCCCAAAAAATTTTTTTAGGAAAAAGGAGAGTCAAAATTAAGAATGCCAACAATATTTATAACAAAAAATAAATATTCATATAATAACATGAACAAAAATAACAAAACAGCTATAACTGAATGTTCTTATAACAATAAAAACTTCAACAGAAGCAATATGGCTGCTGTTCCACCCCTCTCCCCCAAAAAAAACTCCCCCCACCACAAAAAAGCCATATAAAAAAATTATATATATACTTGAAGAGTTATTATCATAGCCGGTTATCGCACTGAAAAAGAAAGAAAGAGAAAAGGGTTATCGGATAACGTGAAGTCCTTTTCCTCGAGATAGAGCAATTAGAATTATGTTGACCTTGAAAGATATATATATTATATATAATTAGGATCTTCTGTGTATTTCATTATTATTATTATTATTATTATTATTTTATTATTATTATTATTATTATTATTATTATTATTATTATTATTATTATTATTATTATTATTATTATTATTATGTTGAGGTATATGTTATATGTACGCGATTATCACTATCCATAGAAACATTATTATTATTATTATTATTATTATTATTATTATTATTATTATTATTATTATTATTATTATTATTGTGCAGAGGTTATTATTATTATTATTATTTTTATTATTATTATTATTATTATTATTATTATTATTATCCATGCTCAAATGTATTATATCCATACATACATACATACATACATACATACATACATACATACATACATACATACATACTGTACAGTACAAAAGAGACCATAAATTCAAAAGAAAACAGAAAAAAAACTACTTTAAGATTTAAGGCAAAATTTAAAAAGTTTTTAAAAAGTATATATATATATATATATATATATATATATATATATATATATATATATATATATATATATATATATATATATATATATATATATATATATATATATATAGAGAGAGAGAGAGAGAGAGAGAGAGAGAGAGAGAGTAAGTACGTGCTTGCTTACACTAACACGATGCTTTATTTATTTCCTAAGTACATTCAAGTACAAATTACAAAAAAAAAACTTTTTTCAATAAATTCTGTACCAATTCCACTACCTTGATCCATATCTTCATTAAAAAAAAACTATAACATAAAAAAAGAAGGAATAAAATTCGGTCAGCGTGAATCATACCGAAACCAGTTATGACCTGATATTGATTCTCCCGGTTGGTCAAAATACCTTTTTTTTTTTTTTCCTGAAGTTTTCATTCTTTTTTGGCACTCTGTTTCCGGTCAGGCAGTTCCATTTTGGGGTAAAATTTTGGTTAGATTCTTCAATTACAATTTTAGCAATTATCCCACATAATTTGTGGGATAGAATTCTCCTTGCGTTTTAATCATTTACTTAAGTTTTGTCTGTTTATTTATTATCTTGTTAATTTATTTTGTTTTAGAAAGTAATCTCTTTTTTTCTGTATTTCCAATCACCTCATGTTACTTCTTTCTAATGAACATGATATTCTTTGGAAGTTTGAATTTCAAGTCAAGTGGTGGGTGTGTTTCATATGAGTAAGGTTCATCTTCTAAATATAATAATCATAACAAATAATAATTGCATATTTTATATCTATGATAAAATAATTGTTATCTATTAGCAACAATTACTCGATAATTTTTGTTTCCAAATCGCAAAAATCACAAAAAAATATTAATTTTCTTCTCTCTTTAAAAATCACAAAAAATATCAACAGATTCCAACGCATTTCTTCAGAATCTCTGAATAAAACTATTTTCTTCAGTATCTTCAGAGATTAGACCACGATTCTCATAAGTGGAATCATGTGCTTCTTTTAAACCAAAACAAAAACTATCATTTCAGTAGAATCGAAAAGAATTTTCTCCTAAAACAAAAAAACTAGTAAAAACAATATCTTGTACAAGACGGACCCATCGCTTGCCTTTGGGGAGGGAGTTCGATGAAACTGATGAACACAGATAGTTTTAATCTTATCTTGGAGGCTTCGATTAGATAAATACGACTTTCTAAGTCTCTCTCTCTCTCTCTCTCTCTCTCTCTCTCTCTCTCTCTCTCTCTCTCTCTCTCTCTCTCTCTCTATATATATATATATATATATATATATATATATATATATATATATATATATATATATATATATTTATTATATTTATAGACAAACCTTTCTTATCACTCAACAGAAAACTTGGCATACGATAACTAACATTATGTAAGGTAAAAATCCGACTTAAATACAGGCTGCATTTATAACTGACATACATTTTTCTCTTTCCAGATCACCAACAAAAAGAAATGCAATCGTTAATGACATAAAAGAAGGCAGAAGGAACGCCCGAGAAAGATTTCCAAGCACGCATAAAGCATTTGTCATCTTTAATTTTTTCAAGCGACGTCCATTCACAAAACCTTTACCTCAGTGGCATTGGTGTACCAAACATCCCATTCAATGGGTTTGAGTAAACCGTCGCTCCTGTTAAAAATCGGAGGCGAATCTTGGCGGATGTGTGAAGTGGATGTTTACAAAACTAACGGTTCTGTGTTGGTGAGGTTGTGGGATACTATGAGCGCCGCTATCTCGACGAAAAATTCTAATGAAACAACCTTGTAGGTTTCTCTCCAGCGAGTATCCCTGCACTTAAGAGCATTCAAATTAACAATAAACAAAGATTTTTCCCGATAAATCACTCCAGAATCCACTTAGATGCTAGCCAATCACGTGAAAACGACGAGGGAGTACTGGGAAGAAAAGGAGAAGATGAGTCTAGCCAGGAATGAGATGGACATAGAAAACGGGTCTCAAGTCACTCTCCTGGCGCCCCTTACTTCCGCCAACAGTTACACTACTTTGTCGGAGCCCCTCTCTCCTGTAAGGGTTCCTCCCCAGCAGGCTACGCATTCGGTAATCGTGCCGAACTCGGCTGTCCTACATCAACAAGGTGGGTATTTTCACCCTGTGGAAGTTCAATTCAAATTTAGGTGATGGGGTGTACAGTTCAAACTCTGGCACTAGCTTAGGCTATGTCCGTCTAGCCTAGGGTGAAAATTTAGACCTATGAAGAAAAAAACCTTACCCGTTAAATTTACAAGTCCATGCTTACTAGAGAGATCTTCGTTGGGATGTTGGGGTTTCACCCACGCCCTCTGCAGAGACACAATTATCATTTGGTCTTGCTGGGCGTGCGAACGCTTGCTTACAATACGTCGACAGTATAATTCATTACCAGCCAGTTTCCTTCCAATCTTAATCAAGTTCTAAGCAAACGTCAGTTACTCTCTGCTCACTAGAACTTTTAATATTACTTCGTTAACAAAGTCTCTCTAATTTCCTTTGAATAGTCTCACGCAAATCGATTAAGAATGTCTCAGTAATACTTCATGCTTTGTCCATGGGATTCTCCATGTCCAGCTCTTGGAGGAAAGATCTCGAATAGATTGTTTCACATCACGAGTTCCATTTGTTTTCCAATTTGGTCTTTTGAAATATTAATTACTTGGGAAATTGCATTCTTAGTGGACAGACACACAAACACACACAAGAGAGCAAGTTATACTCTTTTCTCCCTCTTTCTCTCTTAAGTAATAAATATGAAAAACCAACAAATAAGCCTGAATTAAACTAATGTTTTATTTTCCATCTTTTACACCAACAGGATGTTAGAAAATATACACTATTTTCTCTCTCTCTCTCTCAGTTGACCAGGTATCGTCTTTGTCAATGTACTGTAGTCTGAAGGTAATACTCTCTCTCTCTCTCTCTCTCTCTCTAAATTAACCAGGTATGGTCATCGTCAATATACAATAGCCTGAAGGTAATGCTATCTCTCTCTCTCTTTCTCTCTCGCTAAATTAACCAGGTATCGTCATAGCCAGTGTATAGTAACCCGAAGGTAATTCTCTCTCTCTCTCTCTCTCTCTCTCTCTCTCTCTCTCTCTCTCTCTCTCTCATAAACAATACCATGCTATATAAAACTAACACCGTACTTATGCTCATTCTCTCTGACAACCAACAGCGAATTATCCTCAGGCGAAAACTCGAACACCTAATATCTTCTTTCTTTCCCGACGCCTTCGTCAGGAGGCCAGCAAATATGCACCATCTCCATCCCGTCGGGCAACCTCCTCGGCCCAACCCTGGGTCACTCAGGGGGCGGCGTCCCTCCCCAGGACGAGGACAAGTCCGGGTTGAACCAGGGCTCGTCGGGATTGGCTTGTACCATCTGCGGGGACAGAGCCACGGGGAAGCACTACGGGGCTCACTCCTGCGACGGCTGCAAGGGCTTCTTCCGTCGCTCCGTCAGGAAGAACCACACCTACAGCTGAGAGAGAGAGAGAGAGAAGAGAGAGAGAGAGAGAGAGAGAGAAATGAAAAATTAAGCTATCAGAATTTTAAGAAATCAGTGCAAGACAGTCTTTAGTAACCTTTATCCGTAGCGGGGTATTGCCGTCAGTGCACCTCATGCGGTGCACTGTAGGCATTACTAAAGGTACTTCGCAGCGTGCCTTTGACCCCCAGCTGCAACCTCTTTCGTTCCTTTTACTGTACCTCTTTTCATATTCTTTCCTCCATCTTACTTTCCACCCTCTCCTAACAGTTGTTTCACAGTGCAACTGCGAGGTTTTCCTCCTGTTACACCTTTCAAACCTTCTTACTGTCAATTTCCGTTTCAGCGCTGAATGACCTCATGGGTCCGAGTGCTTGGCCTTAGGCCTAAATTCTATATTCAATTCAGTTCTCAAATTAAGAAATATACCTTTATTAAAGTTTTCGTAAGAGCCCACACAAGGCTTTTTGTACAGTCCTGTTAGCAAGTAAATAAAAACATACCATTCTAATTGGCTTTAATATTGGCCTAAGCGATTAGCCTAGTCATGACTGGCGTGAAAGGAACTTTCACCGGAATTCCTCTGTGTTTCAGGTTCAACAGAGGATGCACAGTCGACAAGGACAAGAGGAACCAGTGTCGCTACTGCAGGCTGAGAAAGTGCATAAGGGCGGGCATGAAGAAAGAAGGTGAAGGGTCCTTAAAGTTCCTCAGATTCCCTCTGCAGTACTCGTATTTGCATGCTAGGAGAGAATATAGAATTTAGACCATAGGCCTAGTGCTGGGACCTGAGGTCATTCAGCGCTGAAACAGAAACAGAATAAAACGCTTAGAAAGGTGTAACGGGGGGGAAAACCTCACAGTTGCACTATGAATCAACTGTTAGGAGAGGGTGGAAAGTAAGATGGGGGAAAGAATATGAAAGGAGGTACAGTAATTCGTATGTCAGGGACTTGGGAAGTTCAAGATTTTGGCCGCCATATTGGTTGGCCCATTTTAGAAAATTTCTTATATTAAAAAAAATAAAGCCAGATTTTCCAGTTAATGTCTTTGGTTGGAAGTGGATAAAAAATAGAAGGCTTAGTAATTTTATTGGTTTACCTAGAGGCTTTCCTTGCAATACACATAAATAGGATTATTCAAAAAGCATTCTATTAACTTTCAACATTAGAATTAATCTTTGTTTATGTATCTTTGTATGTACTGACAATATTTCTTAATAACTATTTACCACGTCTGTGTAAAATTACAATTTTTTTTGCTAATCTTTTCTTTTTTGCTACTCAGCGGTACAAAATGAGAGAGACAGGATCAGTACACGACGTCCCAGCTATGACGAATCAGCGCTGAACAGTGGAATCTCCCTGGCTGCCATTCTCAATGCAGAAAACTACTCCAGACAGGTGGGAAGAAATCCTTAGACCCATAAGCACTTGTATGCTATCACTACAGTAGTATAACTTCAGGTCTATACTGCCCTGAAGTAGAAGACTGCAGTATCTGCAAAAATACAAAACTGAGAAAAATGGTAGATACTGCAGTTTTCCTTGCCTTACTACCGATTTTGCAGATACTGCAAATGAGACCCGCTAAATAAAGCACTGAAGAATCATTCTGAAACTGCAGTAACCTGTATATTAGTGTTTCACGAACCCAATAGGTGGCATATCTCAGTTACGAAAATTTTGCAGATACTGCAGTTTTTTCCATTTTAGGACAGTATAACTCTCCATGTCATCACTTAAAAAATAATATGTCATGTTCATAATTTCATCTCTTTGTGATTCCTGTTTGGAAATTTTCTGTATTTCACACATCTAATGCAGCGTCCTTCGGGCTCACTAATACTCCAGTGATTCTTGCATCACTCAACTCTGCCCTTCATCCACTACTGATTTTAATTATGGTTAATTATTGACACTCCATTTGTTCTTGTGTTACTGAACTCTGCATGGCGTTCATTATCAACTCTTAGTATAGTTAATTGCTACTCCAGTAGTTGTTGCATCACTCATCTCAGCATTTGTTCAATCATTAATTTGAATATCTTACTGAAATATATCTTTTAGTTACTTGAATTTTAGTCAGACATTGAGGTGGACATATTTTATCTTAAGTTTTTTCTGATATCCATCCTTTCAAGACACCTGTTCTTTGATGAAAAAAATTCCTGTGCATAACATTTCACAATTTTCTTAGGAATTTGATTTTTTCTTAAGACTCTTGCTGACTCACCTTCACACTTCTTTGTCAGATACCTCTTTTTCTCCTTCTTCTTTGTTATTTGTCTTATTTTAGGACTTTGATTTCTCTTGAGCCTCTTGTTTTTACTCACCTTCACACTCCATTGTCAAGTATCACTTCTTTATTATATTTTTTGTTTTATTTTAGGATTGTTTTTCTTAAGGCACTCACCTTCACACTCCCGGGTCAAATTACTTTTAAAACTTGGTATTTCTCTTCTTCTAATTTTTCTTGATTTTTTTTTATCTCATCTGACCTACTCGTTTGGTACATATGTTCTTGATGTTTTCCTGTCTCATCTGACCTGCACGTTTGGTATATATCTTGACATTTCGGTCTCATCTGACCAACTCATTTGGTATATATCTTCTTCACGATGTTTCTGTCTCACCTGACCTATTCCCCACGACCAGTTCACACCAGCCTTCGGAGAAATCAGCGTGATGAACAAGAAGGTGGCCGGGGTGATGGACGTGTGCGACAGCATGAAACAGCAACTGCTGGTTCTCGTCGACTGGGCCAAGTACATCCCTGCTTTCTGCGACCTCGTCTTGGACGACCAAGTGAGTCTTGAAAGGAGGAGCCTTTTAGCTAGCTGGAAAAGGATGTACGTTCTTTAGTCTATGTACAACTAGTGCAACGGACAGTGAGAAGGGTGGCTTAGTGTCTTTTTGTAGCCCAGGCCTACGGCAAATAGAATATAATTTAGAATTTAGACCAAAGGCTAACCGTCCCGGTAGGGGAGTAGCGCCGTCAATGCACCTCACGCTTTGTGCACTGTAGGCGTTACTTGGGGTTCTTTGCGGCGTTCCTTAGGTCCCTAGATGCAACCCCTTTTATTCCTTTTACTGTACCTTCATTCATATTCTCTTTCTTCCATCTTACTTTCAACTCTCTCCTAACAATTGTGTCACAGTGCAACTGCGAGGTTTTCCTCCTGTAACACCTTTAAAACTTTTTACTCTCAATTTCCCTTTCAACCCTGAATGAGCTATTAGGTCCCAGCGGTTAGCCTTCTGCTTAAATTCTGCACTCCTTTCTTAACTAGCTCGAAGGGATGCACGGTCTTTAGTATATGTACAAATATTGCAAAGGACGGACAATGGGAAGGGTGACCTAGTGTCTTTTTCTAGCCCAGGCCAAAAGTAAACAAGAAAAAATGTAAAAGAAGAGGAGGAGGTAGTTGTTAACTAAGCATTTTGCGTAAGAATGGAAACATTATCTTATAATCCCTCGTTGTATCGTTTTCACATTTGTGGATATTTTGGTTATTTTAGATCAAAAGTGTCATTTAAGTTTAATTGTTTAGTTAAATTGATACTTCCAGCTATGTCCTACAGTCAAGTGTGTGTAAATGTTAAAATTATCCTACACTGGTGAAATTCCACAAGTGCAATTATCGTATATACCTCCTATTCATTTCATTTTTTAATGTGTGAATATTTACTTAAACATCGTATGCACAGAACGTAGACGTTTAATTCAAATTCATTTGCAGTCACTAGAGTATATTATATTACAGAAGGGATAGAACATCCGCGAATCGAAACAGTTTCATCAACAATATTGACCACAATCGAAAGCAAAGTATAAAAAGATGATTTCTAGAAAATATGGGGTGTATCTTTTTGTCATCAGGGTTTAATCTTGTTGGTCCTTCAGTCAACCCTCAATCTGGTCCTTTAGAAGGACACATTTTTCATCAGAAGGGGTGCACAGTGCAATATTATGCTTTTGTAATCAAATTTATATCTCCACTAATGCTGATCGCACACTGATCATGCGTAGGTCTATCGTAAATGTATTTTAAACAGATTTTTATATTCCTACTGATGACTGTTTAAATGACGAGTAAAAACTGTTCATTTGTAAAGCCAGTTGATAATATCAAACCGATTACTTAACCTAAAACTTTACGATAAATGAAGAGACATTGATAGCCATCACTCTACCAAGGTGGCGCTCCTACGTGCACACGCTGGCGAGCACTTGATCCTTGGGGCTGCTTATCGTTCCATGAACCTGACCGACATGATTCTCCTGGGTAATGACTGCGTCATCCTCAGAAATTCTTCAGGTACGTTGACACTCGACTTGCATTGTTCTTGGACATCCTTCAGACCCTCAGTTATTCTCTGAATCCAGTTGATTTCCTCATAATTAATAGAGTAATGCTCTATTAATTGTTAATCTTGGTTTTCCTCAGTAATTGTTTGTAGACCCTCGACTTCCATTGTTCTTGACCATTCTTCAGACCCTCTACTATTTTCCGTATCCAACTGTTTTCCTCAGTGATTCTTCAGCTATGCAGACACTTATCATCGTATTATTATTATGATTATTATTATTGTTATTATTATTATTATTATTATTATTATTAGTAGTAGTAGTAGTCGTAGTAGTAGTAGTAGTAGTATAATTATTTGTTTTGGTATATTATTATTATTAATAATAATTTCCGCAGTTGAAGTGGAAATCACGCGGATAGGCCACCGGATCATGGACGAATTGATCCTCCCGCTCAGACGAGCCAACATGGACGGCAACGAATACGCCTGTCTCAAAACGATCGTCTTCTTCGACCCAGGTACGTTAATTCGAGAAGTTAAAGAGGGCATTGAGGCTGTTACAATTACGTACGTATCTGGCAAAAAAAAAAAGTGACCAGTAGATTCTATAAATACGAGAGAATATCTGAATTCAGCCTTTCGAGTAGCCAGAGAAGGGTGGTAAGCTTGGGTCTAGCGAAAAAGCACATTATTATATTATTGTAATGACTAGCCAAATCGCAGATTGTTCTGCCCCAGTCTCTCCACAGCTTGCTTTTATTTACTTTGCTCATTATTTTAAAGCCATGCAACATCTTTCTCTCTCTCTCTCTAACCCTTTCCAACCCTCCAAACCATTCAGGTACCTGCCTTTACGTAACCTTGAAAAACAGCTTAGCAGTCTGGTGCAAGCTGCAATTGGTCATAAGTGCCGACAAAGTAGCCTTGAAGTTCATTTGTTTATTTACGTATTTTTTATCTATTTATTTACTCTTTGGCTAGGTTTGGGTTCACTGTTAGGCCTACAAATCGATCAGTTTTAAGGACCTACCTATTGACATGGGCTTCGAAATATGTCACCCTCAAGTAGATTGATATACTGTAAATTTTATTCAGTCTGCAAGGATAATACGCAAGTTGTGACATCATTATTATCATTCTTATTATCGTTGTGGTTGTAAATGTGCTGATGTTGTTGTTGGTCTAAATGTATTATTATAATGATGATAACGCATATATTATAACTTTTTTGGTGGCTTTAATGATGGTGCACTTTTATAACAATAACTTTCGCAAAAGTGAAAACTCGTTAATAGTTCGGCTCCTGGTTCCTAAGCGCGAACACCGCAAACACATTTGCGGGCACACTGCACCGTTCGTGTTAGGTGCAGAGCTATTTAACTTGAAACAACTTTACTTCGTAGCTTTTCTCTTTCATACTGTTATTACATTATTGAAATCGACACTGAATTGCCTTGTTATTTACAATTTTAAACGTCTTTAAATTTACTGTATGTAGTAGTACATCAGACTGTTTATTTTAATCGTTGCCCATTACCCTTTTGCTGCGACAAGAACCCCAAAAATTTAAGAGATGTTTCTAAACTAATTTTTTACCAAATTTTGTCAGTAGAGTTCTACTGTACTTTTAACCCTTACTCTTTCATTTTTCTGTTACTGAGGCAACGCCATGTTATTATTGTTTTCTGTAGGGTTTTACAAACGAATAAATGTTCATCACCATAGCAAATCGCCTAGCTTCTTCTTCTTCTCCCCTGCAGTCATAAGATGGCTGCACAACGTGGAAAATAAATGTTTATCACCATAGCAAATCACCTTGCTTCTTCTTCTTCCCTGCAGTCATAAGAGGTCTGCACAACGTGGAAAAGGTGAAGAGCCTACGCCACCGCGTCCAGCTCCTTCTGGAAGACTACATCAACGACAGGCAGTACGAACCTCGCGGGCGATTTGGGGAAATGTTACTCACGCTTCCCGCCCTCCAGTCCATCACTTGGCAGATGATCGAGCAAATCCAGTTCGCCAAATTGTTCGGCGGTGCCAAGATCGACAACCTCCTACAGGAGATGCTTCTTGGTGGTGAATAACATTGATTAATTGTTTTTACTCTCCTCCCCAGCCCACAACCCGAGCTGGTTGAGTTACTTTCTTCCTTTTATTTTTTCTCCTGTTCCTTTTGGACTCATCCCACCTTCCTGTCTACTTTCTTCAACTTGGCCTGCTCTAATTTTCACCTCTCATTTAAGAACAGAGCCTTCAGCACAATCTTTTAGAGCCTACAAATTTGACGTAATGGTTTGGTTGACCTTTAGAATAATGATGAGACGAAGTACATTTATAGAATATGCCTTTGTTTTCACGCACAACTTGTGCCCTTTAGATCTTAGAATATAAAAAACGACTCATAAAAGGTACTAAGATTAACAAATTGGCCTACCGACATTTTATGCTGCATTTATTCAGTACTTAATTTTATCTTTAATCAACCTGTGTTAAAATAAACTCAGATACTCAGTAAGTCTCGTATTTCTTCCCTCGTACTTAACGTCTAGTCATAATCAGTCTTAACAATCATTAAAACTTGTTATAACTTAGTCATTGTGCCTTAACCACCTTTTCTGCAGTTTAGTATTAATATAAACGCCAAGAGTTTTTCTTCCAGGAACAGGCAATGACGGGCCAAACGGCATGTCCGGAAACAACCCCACGTCCGGCGGCTATGGAGGTGGAGACGGCGGAATAGGAATTGGTGTTCCCGCGCCGCCCCTGGTGGTACAGGCCTGCCAATACCCCTTGGCGCGGCCACGGCAGCCAGCGGAGGAATGGCCCTCTGCCTGAGCTCCAGCGACATCAATCGAGGGACGTATGGTGGTGGCCTAGGCCTAGAAGGAACAACCTTGGGAGGGACATGTGACGACGGTGACAGAGAGGGAGACGAGGCCAAGACCTTCTTGGGATCTGCGTCACCCATCTCCTCCCATTGTTTGTCTCCTTACAGTGGGAGCGAGGGGAGCAATAGCCACATGAGCGTCATTATGCGGGATGTCACCAAGGAACCTAACATCCAACTCACCCCTCTCAAGAACTTCAAACAGGAGAATTCTGACTCTGGGTAAATGTTCGTGCGTGTGTTATTTAAAGTGCAATATCTTTTTTAAAGTGACTGACTGTCAAAAAAAGTGGGTGCAGTGCAGAGTAAAAACAAAATGAGACTAGACAGTTTACTGTTTACAGACAGAACTTGTGAAAATGGTTAGTGAGTAGAAAAAAATGGGACTGGACTGTCGACTGAGAGATTTTGTGAAATCGTTGACGTAGTAGTTCTTGTTAACTTGTTGAATGGATTTGAAAGTTTATTTTTAAAGGTTCACATCTTTTAACAGAAATGAAAAAACTCCCAAGAGTTGTATATAAACACTGAATGTACAAATGCCATAGGTGGTTCTGCCTTCCAATGTGATATGTGTTCAATGTGTAATGTGTTCAGTCATCATCTGGAGCTGCAATGTGAATGTTGTGTATCGCTTGACGTGGAAGAAAGTAGCTTTCTTTTGTTATGAATTTTTTTTTATAATGGAAAGACATTTATTGTTGTTGGAATGATAAAACCGGTGTTTTTTGTACTACGAGTTTTATTAACCAGTTTATATCGAGTATACGACAGATATTAAAGTATACAAAGACCATTTTATTGAAAAAATATGTGCAGACTGCTGTTGGTGATAACAAAAAGAACACTTCCCCCAAGCAGCCGGTTACCTGACCGGCGAAGCTTAGCAACACTGGGTCTAATCTTTACTTGGACGAGAAACCTCCGTGCAATGTCAAACCTCTCTCGGCAAATAAGTCCCTTGATTATATATATATATATATATATATATATATATATATATATATATATATATATATATATATATATATATATATATATATATACTGCATTATATATATATGTTATGATGAAGCCCCAAGAAAAAGGAACACTGATATCTAAAAAGGTATTGGCGATCTAATCCGGTCTTCATAATCCTGATAGATTCGCCATCAGTCCCCTTCACTAAAGCAGCTTTACGCATGAGAAGACACAATTATATGAACAATCTGTGATGTCTCCTAAGTTACACTGTGGCTGGTATTGCTTGAACGATTAAAAAAATCAGAATTTTAACATGAGTATCTGCCTCCTTACAAGATGTTATGCATGTGTTAATTTTTGTGGAAGAATTAAGCTCACAAGAAACGCTATAAGCAATGCCTTTGCTGCCAGTTGCTTAACAAAAAGCAGAAGAATAAGTGCTTAGTACCTTGTTCTCGAGTTACAAAGTTCATATGATGGTTAACCAAGTACGGCAGCATTAGGCACAAGTTGAATAAAACTGGACTCGAATCCATCGCCAAGGTTATGTAGGATGTAACTAATTAAATCTAAAACAGCATCGTACATACCTCATTGTTTCCCCACGAGTATAGTGGCTGTCAGGAGGGAAGTGTCCAGATTCAATGTGATTATATAAGAGCCCAAGGACAACATCTTTTAGCAACCTTACAGAATGAATGGCAATCCCCTTATAATTGTTGCAGGCCAAGTATTTCACCTGAAAATGAAAATGCCGTTTAGAAAACAACAGAGATACAATGTACAGAATTTAGGACAAATTATCCAAGACATATTTTTAGATATTAATAACGGAAAAACCATCACAGCGGAGTCAGTTATGGTGAGGCGCGGCTCACTTCGCCCTTATGGTTGGGTTAACGGCTTCCCGTCTTGAGCTAAAGAAGGAAGAAGACTAGCAGACGAAGATACACTACCCAAGTAAAATCCTAATCCCTTATTCTCCTTATCCATTTCCACATTACCCTGATTATATACAGTCAATGAAATGTTTCCCCATTTCACATTCTGCAAATGTCTAGTCAGTATACGAGGTGTCATTTAATTTTCAGATAAAATATGTACTGTGATTTCATATTTCATCATAAGCCTTTGTTTTCCATCACTTAAGTTTGTTCATCACTAATTCGACTTCAAAAACCGTGCATTCTTTTATTAGCACTGTCAGGTCTTCCTCAGCTTTTGGTATCTAAGTCAGGTTATCCTTCTCATCCATCTTATTCACGAATTAATCGTCCTTACTTTGTTAAATCTGCACTAACCTTCACATTCCCAGTTCTCAAATTTTAACCTCAACGTCTCTGTTTTCCCATTTTTACAGTAAGCCACCGCACTTCCTCTTGCAGGAGGCTTAAAGCTTCCGAGTTCAAGAAAGGCTTTGCCTGCACTAGAATTTAGTCCTATATATGTCATCACGGACTTATCATCGTCTGCAGCCTAACAAAATCTTGCATATTAGTGATTTTACGCTAACTACATCGACCAAGTATAGCTTTTCTTTTAGTGTTCCCTTAGCTTAGCAGCTCCCATTTTTAAATGTACAGTAATAGTCCGCAAAACTACAGCAAGGAGTTTACATAAACCTCGTTAGACTACTCTTCTTAAATTTCATTGTTATTTGCATGCTTTAGCTTCGATTTTCTTTCGCTAAAGCGATGTAATAACGAACATTTTTCTTTCGTTTGTCTCACTTTTGACAGAAAAAGGCCGAAGACTTTTCTTTGCAATCGTTGAAAGTGATAATTCTGATCACCCAGTATACTAATGAAACATTCAGGGCTATTACATGAACTTGAAGAGGTGGTTCCAATTAACTGTGTAGGTCTATAGCTCAACAAAAGTAAATTTTATCTGCTTCGACTTTTAGATTTTCCAAAAACGGTTAATTCTCTCAGGCCAGTGTGCTACATTCACTCTTCACGATCTTTCATTGTGTTTTTATTCTGTGATAACTTTTTATCTTATAAGTTTGCTTGGGAGGAAATTTGAACCATTATTATCCTTATCCTTGTACTCTTGCGCTCAGTTTCAACATATAACATAAATTTCTGCATGGAAATTTAATTTTGGCCTTGATTATAACCTATTATTTTAATATTAAAGTTTTTTTATGTTTGCTGCTTCAGCGGCCGCCTTATTAGTTTGCAGTCTTGCCTTTCTTTCATCATCACGTTAGGGACTCCCGTTTTTTGTTTTGTATTTTCAGTCTTTGTTGAATGTAGCAGTTCTTCCTGTACAAGAAACATTAACTACCCCAAATAGCAATCAAAAACTCAAAAGAGTTAACTATTACAAACAAGTTGGTTAGCCATAAACATTGGTCGCCTTCTATTGACTTCATCAACAACTATTTATAAACTTGAACGCGTTTCATACAAATAGTAAGGCGAGTTAAGGCCTATAAACATATTCATTTAGGATTTATTAAATAAATTTACAAAAAATTCGGTTCAGTACATTAAATTAAGTTGACAGATTGATGTATTATAATTTTAAAATGAAATAACGATAAGACTGTAAAGTAAATTAAACAATACGAACACATTCAATGAGGATTTATTTAATATTTTTGAAACCGGTAATTTGTTTTATTGTAAAAAATTAATCTTACAGTTTTCCGTATCACAATTTTGAATAGAATTAATACATTTGCCTCTCAGATTATAGAACAAAACGAAGTGAAATGTCCCAAAACGTTCAGGAACAAATGTTTACCGTGCTTAATGGAAGACGCCCTTCCCGAAGGAAACTCTCCTGCGATTACGTCAAGCTTTGTCCAATGTAAATATTTTATAATATATCTTTTATTACTTAATTATTTTGTGTGATGTTTGAAATATAACCAAATTTCTTAGGCCTAGAGTTCTGAGGCAACGTCATCTCGATCTTACGGAGTATTATATAGTTATTTAGGACTTATAGGCCTAGGCCTAAGGGAAACTTTCTAAAAAGGTCATAGGCCTAGGCAGTGCCGATAATGAGGTATCCTGTGTTTATAGGAGCTTATAGGCCTTGATTTTACGTCATATTGTTAGTTCCGTAGAGTTTGTAGGCCTAGGGAATCTTTCTCCAGAGGGTATAGGCCTAGTAAATCCCCGTAGCCTATTCGTGTAGCCTATGTCTATAGGAGATTGTAGGCCTAAAAATTTGTTAGAAGGCGTATTTTACTCTCGATTAGTCTAATTATAGCGGCTAGGCCTATGCCATTGAGACATCATGTAATTCTAAGCTAAAGCCTAAGAACTCTGGCAAAGATACCCGATACCAAATTCACTAAAGCTGTTAGGCCTAGGTGTAGGATAGATATTTAGGCCTAGGTATAGGCTAGATATTTCGGCCGAAGGCTTGAATAATTGTATAGGCCTGTTTTTTTGATTTGCCTAATTTATGTCTTCACTTTCGTTCTACGACTGTATTAAGATAGGTAAGGTTCTAGGCCTATAGATCAAATGCATAGGCCTAGGCTGTGAACCCTCAGGAGGAGGATGTCTGATATAAGGCCAGCCTAGAAGGCACGGTTCTTGTCAGTTGCCAAGCAGGTTATTTACCACCTTTTATGTGTTATAATTATGATTATGACATTTACCGTCTTTTATTTTATGTTTTTATGTTCATCTCCAAGGGGCTGGTACCAGATGTGGCGTCCATTTTGCGAATAAACAGTAGTTACTGAACTGGAGGGCCGCGGTAGTCGTCTTCAGTTTTACCGATTATTGTATGAGATTTCAAGGTAAAATAGCTGTGAGTACTGGGATGTCCCTATGGGGTTGGGGGAAAGGTTGCCTAAACCCTCTGGCTAGGAGTATGGCAGCTTAATACAGAATAGATAGGACACTGTGTCGTAGGACGGGTTTTAATAGGACTGATAGACCTGTGTATCCTACAGTTCAAGTAGAATGGTTCTCGAGAAGTGGGTAAAGCCTTCGGCAAATTTTACCCGCCATTTTTGCAAACAATGCTGATATTTCGTGTGTAATTTATCTCCCCATGTTTGAATCAAGTAATTATAAAATGTTTCATATCCATTAGTAAGTGACAAGCCAATGGAAGGTCAATACAAAGAGGCATTAATAATAGCCTATAGGCCTACATATAACCTAAATATATATTTAATAGTACAGGTTATGGATGCCTGTGAATTTCAAATGTTATTCAGTATATACTGTACTACACTTTCTAATTCCCTTGAAGATGTGTATATAGTAAGCAAAGAAAAGTACTTAGTAAGCATTCTTTTGCTTCACTGCAATGCTGGTATTTGCAGTATATTTTCATCAACTGTCCTGAGTTGTTTTATCATGTAGCGGACTAGACTAGTATAGCCCTAGAACTCATGAGTCTTAGTTTTACTACCCTTAATGACTAAGGCTAGTTGTTAAAAATGGCATTTGGTTGGACATTTTTGCTTATACTACTGCATAGACCTGTATGTTTTAACTGTAAATAAGAAATTAACCTGATGAATGTTTATCAAGGCCCTTAGCCAAGCGTAGCGAATATATTTTTACAGCAAGCTAGATAGGTTAGGATTAGATCTATCACAGTACTAGGTTATGCTGATCGAGGATCTCGGTAGTACTGCTGCAGAAGTTGTGCAGACAAACATCTTATTTTTTATTAAGATTTAGGCCTACCCTTACCAAACCCATTATAAAGTTAGGAGAGTTTTTACCAGGAGTTATTTTTGGGTAGGATATATATAGAAAATTGTAAGCTTACTAAAAAAGTTTATTAAGAAACATACGTTTTGAATTGGTTTATGATTGCTATGTATGGCAGGTCAAAACCACTTAAAGAACTTGGATTGACATCTGAAATACTGTAGTGTTAATAAATGAGTGCTGTATTTGTCAGTTGAAAAGAAATAAATTTACAGCTGTTATACTAATCCCAATTGGAAAGAAATAGACTGTCACCTAACAAAAATACAAATGAATGTTGCAGTTAAAGCTACAGCCTAACTTAATCTTGCGCCATCCAGATTATGAGGAAGTAATGCATAATTGTAATCATAATTTCATTTAAGTTTAGATATTTATGAGGTTGCAGGGTCTAACAAGATGCCCTTTTTTTCCGCTCCAGTGCTGATTAGTGCCACCTACCCTACCCAACTTCAATAGTTGATGCATGCTGTAGAATCCATGTCTTGTTTAAAAACCATATGTCACTTTTAAAAGCAAGTGTGGCTATAGTATTAGACAAATAACTGAAGAAAAAACCAAATTACAAATTATATGGGAAAAGCCACTTTTACTTCATCCATGTCAGTCGCCAAATATTTAACCTAAGAAGATTAAACATTAGCTTCAAATAGTACATTCAGCTGTGATATTTATCCCTGAATGTTTTACATGATGTTATTTTCATTTACTGTAAATACAGAGTGACATGTTAACACCTTGTAACAGTTTTTCTTTGAGAAAATAATTACCCTCTGAGTTTACAGTCAGATTTCAAAGACCACCATTCTTTTATTTTTCTCCCTCTTTTTTTCATGTATAGGCTTTCTGTTTTAGTTCACTGGAATTTTACAGTGCTTTGACCACCATATTTATTTTTGATTCTCATTTTAAGCTGTTTCATACAAATGTTACCTTGTTTTGCATAATAATATTGATGGTGATATTCTTCTGTTTTAGTCTGTTTACAGAATTGGCAATGGCAAAATTTCTGACAATAGCAAGATGTCGTAGTTCAGCTGTACCTCTTGTTGCCCTAGATCCCACGGTTCTCCTTGCTCTCAGGCAAAGCTGGCTGCCAGGGTTAAGGCCAAGATGTAATATTGTTTTTCCTGGTGTAAGTGGCTTGCATATTCTATAATTCAGTGTATTGTATTAATTGTATAGTCTTTTTTGGTTACAATTTGTTAATAATTATGTACATGGGTAAAGTCATTAATAATAATTACCGGTACCCCTCTGAGATAATTGTTATTTCTGTTAGAAGCAGTATGGTAACTTTATGTACTGTATGAATTATATGAATTTTAATCATTAAATTTATTATGTGGATAATTACCTACTGTTAAAGATAATGTATATCTCCTCATTTATTGGTGTGGAGATATAAGTTATCTTTAACTGTTGGTAAGGTCCATCCCTAATAAATTAATTCTCATGATTCAAGCTTTTTTTAAATCTAGAAAATCCAAAATTATTTATTCATTTGGCCTAATATCATTGGAAAATCCAAAATTATTTATTCATTTGTCCTAATATCATTGGAAAATCCAAAGTTATTTATTCATTTGTCCTAATATCACTGGAAAATCCAAAATTATTTATTCATTTTTCTAATATTTCATTTGAATTTATTTCGTCTCCAGGTTTGGGTGCGTCTTACCTGGAGCAGCAGTTACGATGTTCGTAGAAATCAAAAGGCTCCCGCCACCTTTTTCTACCGATCTTCTTACAGTGTGCTACCTTCTTCAGGTTTTGGTAAAATTTTATCCCCCTTGAGTTGAAGCAGTTTTCTAATGTCTTCCTCATCACCACAAATCTCCGCTGCCTTTACTTCCGCAAATCTCCACTCATCTCCAGCCTCCTATCTCATAGTTTTCATCCAAGTATGTTGGGGTCCTCCAACTCTTCCGGTGTCCTCAAGGGCCCAGGTGTCATTATCACATACTTTGGGATGGTGCATAGGACATCCTTAAGCCATTTATATCTTCCCTTCATCATTGTCTCTGCATATGGAGCTTCTGTACTTTCCCTTATGGAAGAATTTCTCGTTCTGTCATGTCATCTGGCTCCTAATATTTTTCTGAAAACTTTATTCGCAAATTGACAGAATCTTTAGAAATAGTTTCATTATCATGCATGATTCTTGTCCTTACAGCAATGCAGATTGTATTAGACTAATATATAATGTTATTATTCTATATAATTGCAGTACAGATTTTCCTTTTTCCAGTCTTTTACAAAATTTTAACTTGAGAACCTGTATAGGAATAGGAATGTTCCTAAATATTTGAAAGATTCCTCATTAATCCTCTCCCCATCTTGTGTAATTTCATTCATTTGTACATGTTTAGTTCATATCAGACTTGAAACTTGATTTCAGTGAAAAAGGAGAAGCAGTTTAAATCTTAAGAATAAATTATGTGCAGCTAAGACAAGATTTTTCTTTGATGATCCAAAAGATATGGTCAAAAGCAACAAGTGTCTCAAGAGTAGCGCCATAGCTTAAATTAACTTTTTTTCAATTTCCTATTTCAAATAACAACCAGCATTATAAGACAACCAAAACCATGGATTTGCTTAGGAAATTAAACCTTGCAACAATGAATCAAATGATTGTGTATGATTAGGCCAAGATTAAAATGATTGTATGTAAGGTAGTACTTTGGATCTGCTGGTCATAAGATCAGTTTTGTCAAGGTCTTGCTGGACTGTTAGTTTCGAACAGTGGATGTACTGAAAGACATATGAGGAGCTTGAAAGTAAATCTTTATATTAAGATCTTGCTGAAACAGACTTGTAGGGTTAGGTGGTGTCTCTTAACAAAAAATTTCCATTAACAGAGAAAGATGTCACGTCCAGTATATGGCAGGCTTTTTTGGCATCAGACTCAACTTCGAGTTAAATGTATTGGAGAACAAGTTACAGCACTTAGTAGTGTCTCTCATATCCCAAGCTCTTACACATGGCTTTGCACAGTAATGGGAAATCTCTGTCCATCAGCATTTCATTTAGAAATACAGCACCCCTGATATGGGGCTTATGTTATCTGGGAATAGCCAATACCCAAAGGGGAAATGCAAACTTGTGTCCTTTGCTTTTGATATAGTGCCTTATCTGTTCGTCTTGGCTAAGGTAGATTGCACTTATCATACATACATCTCTTTAGGTGTCATTTCTAACTTTTGTCTTTAGTCTTCTGGTGTGATATCAGAATGAACTTTTGTCTTGATGATGTTTCAACCAAAAATAAATAAATAAGATTTTTAATAACTATTCCAAAACCCTGGAAGGATTTTATATTGTTTCATAATTGTCAGTACCACTTTTTTCTTTCGTTGTCAGCTGATATTTTTTTCTTTAAAGGTACTAGACGATGGCAGAGCACAGGTGGAAGTGTGTCAGATACATCAATGCATATATCCAGCAGTAAATCCGATTCACCATCACAACTTAAGAAAATAGAGGCTTCAGAAGTGAAGCGCTTATTTCGTCTTGCCAAACCTGAAAAGTGGACCTTAGCATGTAAGTTGTCAAATTAGAGTTTCTCTCTCTCTCTCTCTCTCTCTCTCTCTCTCTCTCTCTCTCTCTCTCTCTCTCTCTCTCTCTCTCTCTCTCTCTTAACAGAGGTAAAGTGTAGTAATTAATTTTATTGTGAGTTACCTGTAAATGAGGCTTTTCAGTGGTACATTGATTGCATTCACCTCAGTTTTTGTCATTGATTTACACTGTAATACTTATGGTGTAAATGTGAGCCAGGTCGTTAACTGATGGGAAAACTTGGGAACAGAATATACTTTTCTATAAGAAAATTTAAATCTCATGCACTTGGATTTAATTCGTGAATATTTTTGTCATTTTTTTTTGGTGATTGTGCATTGTATGGTAATATATAATTATAAAGTTATATAGTTAAAGGTTTGCTGATGGATAGTTGATAATGCTGCTTTCTAGATCATGAGCTTTTGACAGTAATTTTTGCAAAATGAGGGTGTAGATGCTTTTAAGTGTTTTGTATCGTAATAATATATAGTCCTGTCTGTTTTTTAAAAACTTGTGCAAAGAATTTAAGATGCTTTTACATATAAGTTCATGCTAAATCCTAACAAAAGCAGTTAGAATTAGCAGAATTCTTCTCTGCTAAATTGTTTAATGGTTTTGCAGTGTGTTTTCTGAGTTAGAATGGATTTATTCTTTATGACTATACAACTCAACGTGGAGATGGGCTGGGGTGCTGATCATATGTGCTATATTCTCTCTAGGACATTTTGTGACATCACAATGACTTGTCTTTTGCATTTGCTGATCATTAGTAACCTTCAAAGTTTAAAACCTTTGAACCTTCACCTTGTCCTAAGACTGACAATTAGGAGGAGGGGTAAGTTCATCTGTATGAGATCTGGAATTAATAAAAATGGAGTCAAACACCATAATTTAAACCTGTCTTCAATCAGTTGCTGAGAGATTTTGTGCCCTGAGGCTGGAAAGTAGATAGAGATCTCAAAAATTGAAATGGTTTGGACATGTGGCGAGAAAGGGAGAGGGGTCAACAAAACATTTGATATGGAACAAGTTGATGACCAGTAGAATGGATCAGAAAATCATTGAGCAAGGGTAAAGATGAAGACTTGAACCAGAGGGGCATAGAGGTAGGAAGTTAAAGGAGAAAGTAGAGGCATTCTGTGAGGGGAAAAACTAATTTAAAAATTTTAATGCAATGAAAATTACAATAAGTGAATTCAGTTTTTGTTCAAACACTGATAGGAGGAGTTTGGATGTGGTGCTGGATAAAAGAGGGGTGAACATAAATTGTGTACTGGATGTAGAGTATAAAGGATCTAGTACAAATATGGTTTATGGTAGCACATCATTTTACTGTGAATATTTGGATATCAGGATTAGACAGGTAGTGAGTTCTTTCCATTCCTTTGTACTTTGTACAGTACTGTAATTCCATGTTGTCCAAGTCTTTATCTGTATCCTCTCTCTAGATATTCTGTATCCACGTTTACTGATGAGATTTTGAATAATAATGCAAGAAATTAAAATTTAATTAGGTCCAAGCTCCTAATGCAATTTGTATTTTTCTAGATCGTAAGCATAATTGTCCTCTTAATGCTTAGAAATATTTACATGTGTATCTTATTCTTTTTCTGCAGGTGCTGTTAGTCTTCTTGCACTGTCAAGCACAATAACTATGGCTGTTCCTTTTGCCCTCGGCCATGTTGTAGACATTATTTACACAGCAGACCCAGCTGTGATGAAGCAGAATCTTGACCGAGTTTGTATGATTTTAAGTGGTGTCTTCTTAACTGGTGCTGTGTCTAATTTTGGTCGTGTTTATCTGATGAATGTAGCAGGTAATTTAAGAATAGGCCTCTAAGTCCGTTTTTTTATTGTCATTGCACCACTCAGTATCCAGAACCTGAAGTGATTTAATCAGCTACTTGTTGCTCTGTAGTGCAATTAAACATAACTAGATGTTGTTTTCTAAAGAATTTTTTTCGATGTATCTAGGTCTTTTGGTTTTAAATGCAACAGTAGTCAGCTGGGGATAGCTAAAATGTTGTAAGATGCATTAAGACTTATTGGTATCAGTTGCCTTTTATAGCTGCATCTCAGTGCTGCTGTGGAATCAGACACAGAGACTTTATTTAATAGGTTTTGGGGAAATTGTCAATGTTTTATGATAGCATTTAAGACTAGCAAAGATGTTAGGTTTTAATTTTCTCATACAGGATTTTTGCCTTTCCCAGGTCAGCGAATAACCCGTGCCTTGCGCTCATCTGTGTTCGCTGCCATTTTGAAGCAGGAAATAGCATTCTTTGACTCAAATAAAACAGGAGAACTTGTTAATAGGTTATCAGCTGATACGTCCCTGGTATCCCAGTCAGTGACTATGAACATCTCGGATGGATTAAGGTCCTTGGTGATGACCTTAGCAGGAGTGGGGATGATGGTAAGTTTGTTCATATGAATATAAAGAATGGATTTATTACTTATAAGTTATCTGGCATTTTATGAACTTAGAGGGCTGTTGGTGTGAGTGTTAAGTGTAAAGATTGGATATGAGAATGAATTTTAGATTTTGAACATATTTACAACTTAGTTTTGTGCATGAATGAACAGTTATTGTACAGTAATTGAATGAATGATTGAATATTCTGTCAGTTTGGTAAATAAGTTTTTGAAGGGCAGACTGTCATCTCTCTGAACAGATATTATCTATCAGTGAAATTCTATGGTGAATTTCTGTTATTGTAATGAGTGCATTCTTACTTCCAGTAAATGTGAGGGGAAAGTATTACAAATGAGTGGTGTACTTAATAGTTAAGCTTGTCTCATATACAGTATATATCTATGACATTATCTCCGAGGTTTCAAAGAGGAGTATTTGCAGGAGAATTATACTAGTAAAGTAATGATTTGTATGTAGCAAATTTTTTCATGCAAGTTTTGAGTATTCCGGGAGAAGTAGGCTTTAGAGGAGTACCAGTTAATAACTATAAATTGCAAGATTGTTTTAATTTCATGAATTTTGAGTTTGTCATACAAAAAGTTTAAAAGAAGATTTTTAATATTTTAATTTTTTCATTTTGTGAGTGTTGAGTTTGCTATTTCAAGAAGTTAAGAAATGATTAGGTTAGTGGGTACATTGTTGTGTAATATTCATGAAAGAAGGATGCGCTCCTTCTGGAGGGGACAGTGTTACAATGAAAAGTTATAACAATTTTGTCTCATTTTATTGCAGTTCTACATGTCATTGGATTTGGCTATAGTTGGCCTCAGTATTGTTCCTCCTGTAGCCTTGGGTGCAATATTTTTCGGACGGTATGTTCGGACCATTACAAAAAAGGTTCAGGTATGGAATTTTTAGTATTTGTTTTACAGTTTATAGATTTCATAATAGCACTTTATTCTTGTTTCTGTAATACATTACAATTTGCTTTACCACAAACCCATCACTAGCAGGCACCGCACATTGTGGTCTTTGAATGTTCAGACACTCTGCAGTCATTTTTGAAGCAGGGAAAGTGGTAGTCTTCTGCACATACACCACGGGAAACTTGAGGCATCCATTAATTGCCTCAGTTTTTCATCTAAATGCATCCTGTTAAACATTTGAATAGCTCTCACCAGATTGTTTTCCATTTTATTTCCATTCTTTTCACTTCAATTGGATGATTGTTCAGTGAATTTTACTCCTTGATAATTTGTTTCCATCTTTAGGGCATATACCTAGGTAGCTGGCCTTTTGTTTGAAGATCATATGTTGGTAATTTTTTGCAGTTTTGCATAGAACAGTGGTTTGTTTTGCTACATTGACAATATTTT
Source organism: Macrobrachium rosenbergii (assembly GCF_040412425.1). NCBI lineage: Eukaryota > Metazoa > Arthropoda > Malacostraca > Decapoda > Palaemonidae > Macrobrachium > Macrobrachium rosenbergii. The sequence goes on along the minus strand of NC_089770.1, from coordinate 7,365,558 downwards.
TCCAGGATATTTTCCAGATATATTTCATTTTTGGTAATGGGTTGTACTGTAGTTGGTGGTAGGAACATAGCCTTTGTGAGTGATGTTAAGTAGTTAAAGACTGGTTAAGTAGTTAATGACTCAGCGTTGGCTCTCCTTTGCATTAGCCTACTAGTCTGGTTAACCTATTCATGTTAGCTTATTTAGGTTAGGCCTTCAGCTTACTGAAGTTAAGTCTTTAACCTTAGATTTAGTGTTTTCATTTTATGTGCAAGTAGCAAGTGCAGTTTTTGTACTTTTGTAGTTAATTTTTCTTGTATCTTTTTCCCAATTCTTTCTACTTAAACATTAACAGTCACCTATTTGTTAGTATTTAGTTGTGCTTTTTGAGTGTTTTTTTAAATTGTGTGATTAAAGATGTGGCTGAGAAAAAGCAGAACAAGAAGATAAAGAACAGTGGAAAACTAAACAAACAGAAGAATAGAGTTATATATTGTGGTGATGTATCCTCAGAATTTAGAATTTTTACGTTAGAACAACACAGATACCAGTCATAAGGGGACAAAGTCAATTAAAATAAGACTTCAGGACCAAAACTCAGTGCCTGATAGTGGTTTAAGGCTTTCATTGAACTTAACTTCATCACCCCAGTGAATAAAAAATTGGTGTCATGCAGTACTTGAATAGTTTGCAAGCAAATTGGGATGAAAAGTAAATTCATCCCCTGCTGTTGCTTCATAATTTAGTCCCTTTGACTGCATTTGATGAGATGCTGGTTGGCAAACTCTTCTGCAGAGGCTCTAAATGATTGTGTGAAATGGTTTACATGAGGAACTCTTATCTTTTGAAAACTAGTTTTGTACTCTGTTTTGAATGGTGCCTTATTTTTGAAGCAAAATTAAAATTAAAAGGTTTTTTCTTTAGAAATAAAATAATGATTAACTGGGAGTTCCTGTGAATTTAAATTTACAGATCCAGATATGAACAACCAGTAGAATATTGTACAGTATTATCATAAAGCTCTATGTTGGATCATATGCAGTTGTTGAAAGTTTCTTTAATTCATTGAAGATTTTTACCTGCATTGGTTTATCTTTTTGAGGTGAAATGCATTTTGAATAAATTTTAGTATGGTGTATATCTTTGTTTCCAGGATACTCTAGCACAATCAACGCAAGTTGCCGAGGAGAGAATATCAAACATACGCACAGTACGGTCTTTCTCCCAGGAAGGGAGAGAGATACAAACTTACGACAAAAGTATAAACTATGTTCTTGACATGACATACAAGGAATCGCTAGCAAGAGCAATTTTCTTTGGAATGGTATGGCTAATTTTTCTTTTTTTCTTTTAGTTTTTGTGTGACTTTTGATGGAGTACTTGATGATGAAATTATAATTTGCATTTTTTGAAAACTTTGAATATATAATCTTTAAATGAATACAGTAGTACCTATTTTAATAGAACATTTATGTGATTTGGGTCAAATATTAAGTTACTGTATTATAAATGGACTTTCCACTATGCTCGGAAATATGCATATGTCAGCATTTTGAAACAATTTCCAAATTTTTATGGTAATTTTTTGAAATACAAGTTGTGTAAACACCTTTTTTTTTTAAACCTAAGATAAAATGTTTATGGCTGAGTCTTTAGGTGCAGTAGGAGAGAGTAAGAAAGGAAGGCTTCCTGTATTTAAAGAATGAACATCCAGTGGAGTTTTGTATTATTGTGGAAATGTTGGACTAGATGTGGTTGAACATTTATGTAATTCAGTGAAGAGCTTTTGCTTTCATTGGTCTCTCAAAAGGTATGGTTAAGTGCATATTGCCCCAATTTCTAGACAGGTCTCAGTGGGAATGTCATCATCCTGTCGGTCCTGTACTACGGTGGTGGCTTGGTTACAGATGCCTCCCTGTCAGTTGGTCAGCTGTCATCGTTTCTCTTGTATGCTGCCTATGTGGGAATTGCCCTAGGTGGCTTGTCCTCATTTTATTCTGAAATGAACAGAGGCATTGGAGCATCGACAAGATTATTTGAGCTGATCGATCGACATCCAGCCATTCCAGTACAAGGAGGTAAGGTTTCTCCATAGTAAAGTAGTGGTAAAGGTGAGTTCTAGTGTAGTTTCAGATTTACTTTGAGAGTAATGAACTGTTTCATTCAGGTAATTATAACTCCTTGAGTGTACCATCCTGATGATGTGGGTGAAGCAGAAGTGAGCGGGAAATAGAAAGTATTAAATTTATTAAACAATTTTTAAAAGCACAGTATAACAAACATGAGAAAATATAGCACAGGTAAATCATGATTGCTTGTAGACCTGGACTGTGGGCCACGTAGTGGGTTTTGCCTCCTTTTATTTTCTCTTGCTTGTTTTGATTTAGTAGACAGATTTTAATAAATATATTTCATGATATTTCTTGTTTCTTTTGGTTGATGTGAGCAGTCCAGCATCATGCCTAGGATATACTTTCATTTTTTGTTCTCTTTCTGTATATTTTTTGTATTATTGTACAGTAGTTTCACTTAGTGGAACTGCATCTCATTTCATGAAGCTACAGCTACAATTTGCAAACAGATTTTACTGTACTGTTATAAGATAAAGAAACACTTATTCAAGACTTAAGCCACAGAGAGAGGGACTTGTTTTAAGCAGTTTTCATTAGTCTTTTGTGTCATCTGTTCTACCAAAAATATTATTTTTTTGATGACAACAAAAGACATGTTTTATGTGTATTTGGATACTAAAGATGTGTTCACCAAACACATTTATTACTCACACGTACATGTTTTACTGTAATGTACTAATTCAAAGTATTTTGTAAAGCAAATTACTTGACATGATTTATGTCTTGTCAGATACTTTATTGTGCTGTACGATGTTCCTTCATGTACGAGCTTTCATTATCTTTATAAGCAAAAAAAAAAGCTGTATTTACAAAGCATTAGTGGTATGTCATTCCTTGCTCTCAGATGTAACTTTATATTGCAGTTGGTATTATCAAGTTTTTAGCCAGATAGATGACAGTGTATTATTATTATTATTATTATTATTATTATTATTATTATTATTATTATTATTATTATTATTATTATTGTTGTTGTTTTAACCAGACCACTGAGCTAATTTACTTAGCTCTCAGGGGGCTCGCCAGCACTGTTTGATGATTTGAACGGCAGTAAACATCTGTGAATTACCACAAAAGTGGGACTGGTATCAGACATGCCATATTTTGTCATAATTTTGTAATCATGATTATGTATTGTATATCTATTTATACTATTAGATTATTTCATAAGTTTGTGGTTAGCTTAAATTCACAAGTGTGGGCCAGTTTTGATTCTAGTCTCACATGCAAATTTCTTTTCAGGTGTCAGGTTAAGCAGCGACGAACTTAAGGGTGCTATACAGTTTAAAAATGTGACGTTTGCCTACCCAACCAGACCAGAGTTGGTCTTGTTCAACGATTTGAATCTCGCAGTTCCTGCAGGTAGGTTTTTAATATTTGGTGTGAAATGTTAGTTATTTCCAGAGGTGATGAAATGCTGTATTATACCAGTGTTCTAACATTCATGATGATCAGCTGTTTATGGCAGTTGTACTTACAGTATAGTGTTTTGTTATTCCCACATCTATTTTGTATTTAACATTGGGTCTTATCAACTTGCTTTGTTTGTTGGTAAATGTAAAATTTTTCTTTTAAAATGGTTCTGACTAAATGGATGATATATTTTAAACAGGCAGCTTCTGTGGTATAAAGGAATTTTATCTCACAAATCAGATTAACCTACAGTACTTAATAACGAGATATGTTAACTCTTTGCAAGTACAGTAGTAAGTATACAGTGTATCGAAAAATTTGAGAAATTTTTTGGGTAGCTCTTTTCAATAATTTGTATGTATAGTTCAGTATTATTAATACAAAATGGTTTAACCTGACTACCAACTAAAGTATACAGACTAGGAGTGGCCCAAAGGATTGTTCTGAATTGAGTAGCAGGAAAAATTTGAAGAATATGGAGAGCCAAGTGAGAAGCAAACAAAAAGTAGAAGACAGAAAACAGTGGCATAGTGACAGTTGTTAATATTATTACTAGTGTGTCCGTACTGTTAAAAATAGCACTAATATAAGGGAGACTCAAGATAAAAAGTCCCAAATGTAGAGATGTTATGGGATAGAAGATGGCCCAGGTTGGATGTTGACAAGTCCAGATGTTAAGTTTATTTTTAGACTATCGTTATGATTTGGGTTACAGAGGGACACAAATAAGTGTACATACATTGTTTCATTTTATTATTATTGCACAGCATGTGCACATATTCTTAGACAGATCATTACCACACCTAAGGGAGATGTATCACCCCTAGGCTGACAAGTTCTTTTTAATAATGTGTGTGACCACCCACTTGAACTAGAACATAAAGCCAAGTTGATAATTATTTGTATTAATTAAATCAAACTTGCTACAGTATTAAGAAATGATTACTTATACACTTCCTTATAAGAAATATATACATTTCTGTTTTGTTTAGGGTCAGTAGTGGCTGTTGTAGGATCCAGCGGGTCTGGTAAAAGTACCATTGGATCTTTACTGCTTCGACTTTATGATCCATTGAGTGGCGAGGTCACACTTGATGGGGTACCAGTAACGAAACTTGACCCATCGTGGCTTCGATCAGTAATTGGGTGTGTAAGTCAGGTATGTAGTGAGTAGTGATATTTGTTTAGTTCGGCCCTTTGTACAAATGAAATGCCTGTTTGTGTAAATATCTAGAATGATTTTCTATGCATAAACCTTGAGCCTAATAGATTTCAACATTGCCTAATTGTTAAAAGTTGTTAGGGGTTATTGGTTTCTTTTATAGTATTTAATGTTTATCTTTCTTTTGTTTATTAGTAATCGTAAAGCAAAACCTCCTTCCAGGAACCTGCTCTTTTCTCAACATCTATAAGAGAGAACTTACTATATGGAGCTCTAGAACCAAACACTGTAACAGAGGAACAAATTGAAGCATCTCTCAGGGAGGCCAATGCCTTGAATTTCGTCAAATCATTCCCTGATGGTCTCGATACCTTAGTGGGGAGAGAGGCATCATGCTGTCTGGCGGCCAGAAGCAAAGGATTGCCATTGCTCGGGCATTAATAAGCAATCCAAGGATATTGTTACTCGACGAAGCTACCAGGTCAGTTTCTCCTCATAGGTCAAGCCAGCAGTTGTGAGGATTACTTTTACCGTAGATCATCCTAACTCACAGTAACTGTGTGGCACACAGTAGATGTTGGAAAAGGTACTTTACTGCATCATACTTATTTTCTTTTGGTTATGCAGTATGGTTAAATTATCTTTTAATCATGATAATGGTAAGGCCCAACCTTTTCCTGCTTATTGGATCTTCTTATTTGTATTTTGTTTTATAACATCTGAGTTTTCTTTCTTTTTATAGAATGGTAATCATTTTTGTAATACAGTAGAGGTTCAGTTGTTCAGCAGTTCCCATCTTCTTCCACCCAATTGGTGTTTGGTTAAACAGTCCATCTATGCTCTGTACTGTATACAGATTAAACCACCAATTCTGTTTTTTGCTGCTGTGTGTTGCAAAATAAATTCCTTTGGGTTTGTAAAATGCACCAAACATATTACCCTGTAAAACCCACAGAAGTGACCATCATCTTTTCCCTGTATATTTTGGGTATCATTACTATTGCCTTTGGCCTAAATTCTGTATTCTGTTCTATTATATAAAATGGTGCCATTGTTATATAAAAAGTTTTGCTGTAACTACCTAAAGATTGTTATCATTGTTACCTAAGCATTGTTGTTGTCATTTCTTAAAATTGTTGATGCTGTATTAAAATTGTTTGACTGTTTTCAGTGCTTTGGATGCAGAGAGCGAGAGCTTAGTTCAAGAAGCCCTGGAAAGATTAATGCATGGTCGCACTGTCATAACAATAGCGCACAGGCTCTCAACCATTAGGTAAGTTTTTAAATTCATTTGATTTTTCCCTTTTCTTTTTAGGGTGGATTTGAAGATTTTTGCAAGCTTAGTAAAATTACATATGATTTTCTTTTGCATATTGTCTCGTTATTGAGACAGGACATTTGTTGGATTGTGATAATTAGCTCAAGATGTTTCGTCAAAACATTTTGTATTTTTTTATTTGTAATCATTTTATTTTAAGGAGTTTGTATTGCACTGACAGTATTTTATATAGATTCAAATTCAAAGGTGAACTTGATTAAATAAGTTAATGTCAAGATAATATTTCAAGAATTCAATAAGAATCTCTCCAATCTAGCTATCTAATAAGAATCTCTCCAATCTAGCTATCTAATTGAGGTTCCTCTTCAGTTTACTAGTGCATAGAGGTTGGTAAAATAATTTTAGTGATGTAAGTCAGGCATAATTAGTAGGCTTTTCAAGTTTTGCACAGAAAAGGATGAAATCAAAATCATCATCATAATTTTGGCTTATTTAACCCTTTGAGATTCCAGTGGGGGTCCGGAACTCACCCTGTGGCAAAAGACAGTTATTTCTGGCCTATTGTTCAAGACCTTAGTAATAACTTTCTTATTTCTATCTATGGTGTAACATGAAGGCACACTTCCAGTATGTTTTCAAGGTTGCCAAGGTGTCTGAAAGACAATGTATAGTCGCTGTGAAACAGATGAAATGCTATTCCGTTGAGCCTTTCTTACGTAAAATGCAGTTCCTGTTGCATAATCATCCAAAGTTGGTGTCATGAAAGATTTCTGTTGAGTGGTAGATGATTATTCTGTACAAAAGACTAGAGCATAATGGGAAATATTAGAGAAAGGCTATGATAATCTAGAATTACAGTTCATAGCCCCAGTTCCATATTTTGAGAGAGGAGCATCCTTTTTCCTACAGCTGTTAATATCTTTAATGTGCTTTTAGTATTATTGTTGTCTAGAGTTGGTGTTAATTAATTAGACTTCAAAATGGTTTTCTTTGTAAAATAGCTCGGTTACAGTACTATAGAGATTCACCGAGTTAATCAAATTGCAGGAATGCGAGTCAGATAGCTGTGCTTCAGGAGGGCAGCATCGTTGAGCTGGGATCTTATCAAGATCTCATGGCCCTGCCTGGAGGTGTTTTTAGGAAACTGGTAGAAAGGCAGATGATATCTCACTGACGGCAAAACAAGAGCTAAAACTCCTCTGGTGATTTGAAACTAGTCGTTTGTAGGAAGCGTGATTCTTATGTACTTTTGTTTTTGACTTCATTGATCATAAAAGGAAGGAAGAGTAAGTATGAAAGTATTTTGTGTTTGTTATAACTTCATCTGTTCTTTTGATAGAGTTGTTGGTAATGTTATTGAATTATTTAATATCCATTTTGAAAGTGAATGGTCATGGCAGCAATTATTTTCCTTTAAAAGGTATCTTGAGTGTGAACATGTTTTGTGTTCTTACTTGGGATATGATCCCATAATGTTGCAGTGATGTAAATATTAAAGGTATTTTTGTATATGTAGCAAAATGAGTGTTATCAGTACATGTTATTCATTGTGAAGTTATTATTGTATCGGGTTGTGCTAATACTGGTACAACACTGTTATGCACCTACTGTACGAGGTAAATTTTTACCTTTTATTGTGCTTTGGAAAGTGATCAAAGTTTAGGTTTTCTGGGAAAATATTCATTACATTATAGGGGTTACAAGATGAAAATATCTAGCCCTTAGATTAAGGGGTACAGCTGGCTTAATATGAATATAGAGGATTCTTTTAATTTTGATTCAGGATTGGTTTTTATTTCATCATTAGTTCGGAACAGAATGCTGAGCCTAAAAATTATACAAGACTGTTATCAGTAATTAAATGTGCAATAAGAAAACAGAAGGGTAAGATAAGGGGGAAACTCATCAGTAAAATGTAAGATTGGATGTTTTTTCTGTTACTCAGATCACTTTTCAAATGGATATGGAAACACACATTATGCAATTTATAAATGTACGTATATAGTAGTGTATGTAATACATCAAGTTGCCCTTTATAGTATTGGGTTTTTTGCTTCATGAATACTTTACTCCATTACAGTATTTACTTTAAAAGTCTCAGGTGGTAAATGTTCTTTACAAGACGGGAAGCAATCATTAACCCTAGGTTAAGATCTTGAAATTTTCTTGAAAGTCATAAGGAATTAATAAATAGCGGGCCTTTAGGCTTAGAAAGGGTCTGTCTCAAATGAACTTGACTGAGTAAGCAGCAGACATTGGTGCATTTGTAAAATACCTCTATGTAACTTCATTTGTCTTTCCTATCTGTTGCACATGAACTTCCCATGATCCTCAGATGAATGATGTAAAAGCAATCGTCAAATACAACTCCCCGAAATACATGAGAAGTGACATTTTACAGCTCCCTGATAATTCATGCGTGCATAGTAACTGCATGGTAATAATCGATCATATTCATTTCATATTTTTCCTACATTTGTCACTAATAGAAGGACATGTTTCTTATTTTAGGGTCTTTTTTTTTTATTAGTTTTCATCTAGAAGTGATCTGACTACTACCTTGTGACTCAAAAGGTAGTAGTAATGTCTTTTAATGACATTTTTTGAGCCTGGTTAAATGATGCTTTTGTAATTTTACAAACCTATTTCTTTTTCCTCAAGTTTTTCTTTGGCATTGGCTCAGATAATCCTGTGTTCAGTTATTTGTTCAAAAGGTTATGAAGAGAAAGTAGAAATGAAGAAGGGTTTAATCTTTTCTTTGGGAAAGTATTTTGTTGGCACTGAATTCTTTATTTGTATGAGAACAAGAAGTTATTTTTAGGTGGTAGGTCCCTATTTATTGCTTAGTGTTCTTTCAAGTTAGAAGGTTTAGATATGTACTTAAGAAATTTATTTTTCCAGTAGTCTGTACCTAGAGATTTTATGCACTTGAGCGTTGTTGCTTAGATTATCTTTTTTAGCTATGATGGAAGTATTACTTTAACTGTACATTTTGCACTCCTCACAAAAATAGGACAACCATGATTGAGTAAATACAGGTACCGTGTATTTCCTTTCTTTTATTAAAGAAATAAGGGTATTGGGATCTTGTTTCGTAGTTCATTTGATGCATTTTTATTTTTTATAGTATTGCTTTCCTAGTTTTTCATCATATGTGAGTTGGTAGAGGGAGATTATTGCTGTTTAAGGATGTAGAAATTGCTTAGCTCAAGTGTAGCAAATGTTATATTCACCAGTCCTATTTATTGTTCTTATGTTGGGTAACTATATTATACAAATTTTCATAAATCTGTTACATAAACAATTGCTCTTGCTTGTCTTAGAAGACTATATATTTTACTGATTTCCCTAACCTTGTATGTGACACAGTTGCTCTTGCTTGTCTCGAAGAGATGCAGAGAAAATTTTTTTATGTAAAATAACACAACCTTGTAAAATTTTTCTTAAGTGTCACAGGAGATATAAGTTTTTATATGCAAACATTCATAAACCTTACATAGAAAGAAGGCATACAAGATGCAGATGATGTGTACCTGTACTGTGTGACACCAGGTAAGCCTTTTGAAAAAGACTGACGTGTTGTGAAATCAAGATGCACAAAGGGCAGTTGAAGGGAAAAAGAAAGCCTTCAAGTTCTGGCAAGAAAGAGGATCGAGATGTCTACAGAGAAAAGAGGAGGGAGCCTAAAAGGCTTGTGGGAAAGGCAAAGAGGAGTTGGAAGGAATGGAATCAGAATCCAAAGACAGAAGGAAAAGTGAGATTTTTATCTTTGGCTTCCTTTGGTCATTAGATGCGACTCCCTCCATCCCTTGTTTACCAAGGGGAAAGGAGTGGTAGATAGCGTAGATATGAGTTTTTGTAATGTGCTATCTTCCAAGTTGGCCTTTCCTTCTGATATGGAAACCTAAAGTTCTCCTTTTTTCTGGGAGTAATGTTGCAAGAAGCTGCACTCTGGCAAGGGGTCTTGTCATCCTTGATATCACACATGCTAGGATGTGATATTACTGGAGTCATCCTTCCCCTGCTCACTTATGTGGCTGGGAAGCTGACTTATGGTGGGAGATGAACAGTGGGAAGCACATTTCTGGTTAGGAGATCAATCAACACCAATCACAATCTCAAGACAGTTCCTCCCTCTAAGGAGTGTCTCTGTTTAAAAAATGGAGGTTTGTGTTCTCATGGGAACAAACTGCAGATTTTTAAGATAATGTGCATTTTTTCTTGACAAACCTGGTCTTTAATCAAAATCCCTCCACTAACCAACCCTGCAGTTTCCTTGTTGCTTAAGGAAAGTGTGTGTGCCCAGCTGAGTGGGTAGGTCCCCTCACTTATTGCCTCCATTTAACTACCTTGCTATAGAGCTTCAACAACCAGGCCAGCTAGTGTATGGCTGAAGGTATTCCTGAATTGAGGAAAAATGCAAATAAACGTAAAATTTGCAGTGTTTATGAAATGATGTCTTATATTTATGAACAGACATTTATCTGTAAGTCAAATTATCCCACAAATATAGTAAACAAGCATATATCTTTAACATTTTAAACCAACACAAAAAGAGCTAGGCAATGATCATGGGATATTCGCTAGAATACAGAGGTAATTACGTACTCCCCAAATCATAGCATTTGTGTCTGTCTAATGACACATATCTGTTTATTTTATTTGAAGAAGTGTTTGTGTTATTTCACAATGTTACCAATGAGCTAGTAATATTAAGAATGTTGACTCAGTGGTCTGAATAAACCATTTATTATTATTAATACAAATGTTCTCAGTTTGAGTCATGTTTACAGTGCATTTGTTGGGTCGAGTTAGTTTTATCGTCCAGTTTTTGTGCATATGTTCTTGTGAAAACATCAGTATTGATATTTACTCATATTTATCATGTGAATGCATTATTGTAACACTCCTTGTCTTAACCCCTCTTGTAAGAAATGAAGGGTATTCTTTTGTTTTGGCAAGTGGATAGTACTCTAAATGATGAATATATAAACCATTTACCATCTCTTTAAATTTCGAACTGAATGACCAGCATGATTTAAACAAAGACACAGCATGGTAATAGAATATATTAACAGATTGTTATCTTTTTTATGACATATTTTATATTTTATTAGTATACTGTACATAAATTTATCTTTTTGATAGTTTTATGGTTGATAGTAAAGATATACTATTTGACATTTTGGATTTACTTGTACCTTTGAATTTTGCAGCATTCTGAGTTTGACACGATGTTCTGGTTGTTACAGATGCTGCCGTCATTAGTGTTTCAACATTTAACTGGTGTAACTTAATGCACAGACATTCATAAAAAGTCCAAATACAGTAAGAAGGTCTGTGGACAAGGCATAACATAAGTATATAAAATAATCTCACAGAGAAAATCAAAGTGGAACAATAAAAAATGACAATAAACCAAACATTTATTTGTCATTTGTATCGAAACTACCATAAAAATCTGACCTAAACCACAGAGAAATGAGTGAGGTCTTATGATAATTTCATGTGCAAAATGACACCTTTTTTTTTCCTAGTCTTTTTTTTTTTGTATATTTGAAGTAAATACTGAGTGAAACCATGGATTCTTATGAGCAAGTATTCCACAGCGAAGAATTTCTAAAATTTAAGTACCCTCACACATATAAAACGGCACATTACATTGATGAAAAGAAGCAATTAGGTTACATAATTCTTATTTACAAAGATATCTAAAACAACTTTTATAAATTTCTTGCAGATGTCCCTGAACAAATTGGTAAAACAAAGATCTGTACTATAATTATACGCTTCAAAATCCACACAGTAATTTCACAATCCACAAATGATGCCCAAATCTGAAAAACTGCTTAGTGACATTATAAAATGCAGCACATGGAAGCTTTTGAAGCAAGGCACAGGTGAAGATGATGAAGTACAGAAAAATAGAATATTTAGTGCATACAGAGCTTCTTCGATTGTACCAATTCTGTTTGCTTCATAGTGGCAGTTACACACACATGTTTGTGAAACAGCCAACTGACTTGACAATGACTTCAAAAGACATCAAACTGAGAGCGCTTTTGACAAACCCATTTCCGACTTCCTATCGGCTCACAAATGATGGTTGGCACGTTAAGACTATAGGGAATGGAGATGTAGTTTTGATAAAAGCTTTAAAAAAAGGAAGATGACAAAGGCGGAGAGATCATCCACAAACCTGACGTGCAACATGAATCAGCATTCACTCCCAACTTCCAAAAGATAAGATGCATATTAATGACCCAAAATATCTTGTTCAAAGAAGTGCTAGTGGAGCAATGGCCCCAAAGTCCCAAAAATACAAAGAGAGGTGAACATAAATCTATCAAGTCGAGGGTATAGGAATGAATACGAACAAGATAACCTTTTCCTCAGAATATAAAGGGTTTCGAACAATCCTCTCTTAAGGATTTAGGATTTCGTCTACTGCAATTCCTACAAGGTCTACCTTACCTATTTACTTACCATGTCTAAATTTGATTCTAATTTCCTTCATTTTCTCACAACACTTGAAAGACTGGAGAAGTCCGTTATAATTTCTTTTAAGTTAACATCAATGCCACTGCACACACACTGAAGCATTGAAGAGCTGTTGACTGATATAAGATCGAAACGACAACTTTAAGTGACAATTGCCAAATTTGACACTTGGCCAAGAAACTGATTGCACCTTTTTCCATGTCTTATTAGATTAAATACTTTTGTAATACCTGTAATGCTTTGAAAAACACTAAAAACCAAAGGTTTTCACCCAATATTTTGAAAACCTTTACAATTCTTAAATACAGTCCCACAGTAATTTTCCTACAATATTCAGAAATGAAACCTTTTTCGGGTTGTAATTTGGCCCTGTGAGCTTAAACAAGTGTATCCAAAGGAGGGAACACCAAGTAGTTTTCAAGTGTGAAAAAACAAAGTGAATTCGTAGCTAGAAAGGCTGGAAGCAGCCAGAAAGATCACTAACCAGAGAGTGAGATAACAACTTGAGCTTAAAAGATACTGTGCAGGTTACATATGAACTTTCGTAGTACCTGCACAACAGATATAAACAATGAGAAAGGGTTTAAGTTTAAAGGAAATACTGTAAAAAAAGTAAAGACAGAGGCAATGGGTGAGAACTAGTAGCAGCAGGGGATAAAACTACAAGATCATATCAAATTTAAGCCATACAGCAGTGGGTTGTCTAGTAAGGGACTATATGCAACTGAATGAATGGATATCTGTTGCAGACTAAGGTAAGGATGTGGACGGAGGAAGAAGAATCAACGAGAGGTTCACTTGCTTTTGCCCTGGAAGAGGGAGCTGAAGGCCTGACTAACAAAGTGAATGATATCGGAGGTAATAACACTACGGCCACGCTGAGTGAAAGCCAAACCAGAGGCTCTTCTGGTTACGGCACATGCTCCCCATGCGGCAATGACTGTGGGTGGGAATGGGAGTTTTTCTTGGGAAGCAGCAGCTGTTCCAAATGCCCAGTAGAGTAAGATGGCTGCGGCACCGCTGAGAATGTCGCCCTGTCCTCCACAGCGTCTTGGGGAGCCAGGTACTTCGCAGGTAACAACGGTATCTCCGGAAGCAATGACGTCTGCATTTCCTTTGCAGCAAATTGTTACCCCAAGCTTCTTTGCCACTTGCTGAACATTTTCTGATGTGACTTGGTCAGCTTTCATGTCAGTTTTCATGACTGCACGGTAGAGTCTAGCGAACTCGACTTTGTTTGGGGTTAAAATGGCATTGGTGTAGCCTTGTAAGGTATCATAGTTTTCGTTAAGGTAGAAGAGGGCATCAGCGTCGATGATGAGCAACAGCTGTCGGTCCTTTGCAGCTTCGATCACGTGTCCTAAAGTGGCAAATGTCTGTGGTCGCCTGCCTAGGCCAGGTCCCAGTATAAGTGCATGGAGGCGAGGTAGCCACTCCTCGATTTCTGACATAGGATCATTGGCATCGAGCAAGGGATGAACGATGAGTTCAGGTGAATACGACTTGAGAGGAACGGCAGCGTCTCGGTGACAGAAGACGTGGGTCAGGTCGGCGCCGATACGTAAAGCAGTCATGGCAGCGAAGTAGGGGGCGCCCGTGTATTCGAGGGAGCCGCCCATGATCCCAATGCGACCTGCCTGACCTTTGTGAGCAGCATAGGTGAGGGGAGGGATCACTCCGGTCACCAAGCCTGTCAACTGTTGTGGCCCGTTAGTCGACATCCTGCGGACCACCCACCACAAACACCTGAAAGGATGCGAAAGGGAGGTATCTTACTAGAATTTTAATATGAACACTTGTACAGTAATTATGGTAATGAACGGTATCAAGATAAAATGAATGTATAACCTGATTATAGGTAAAGTTTAAGACAGAATGAATGTATAACCCAATTATGAGTAAAGTAAATTTTCCAGTTATCTATGCTGTTGAGATGTGGCATGGAAATAACAAAAAATTTTTATATTTCTACACTTTAATGGATTTGAGTAACAACTCCGTATTTTACCATCACCACAGCTTACAGTACTAATATATGTTGCAATACACACATTCAAATATCAACATACAGTAGTACGCAACAGAGGTGACT
>NC_089770.1:7181000-7346000 GCF_040412425.1 Macrobrachium rosenbergii | reverse complement strand
CCCACTTAATATATCTGAACTCCTGGGACTTATGCCAGTAATCTGATGTGATTTCTCGTGAATTATCACAAAAACTGAAGTGAAATCTCATGACTTATCCCCATTATATCAAAGTGAATTCTCACATGATTACAAGCAGATGGGTTTGAACACCAACTGGAATGTTGTGAATTCTCACATGATTACAAGCAGATGGGTTTGAACACCAACTGGAAGGGTTAGGAATTTCTTCGCGTTTCCAGTTTGGATTCAAGGCTTACAGAAGTAAATAGAAAAATGAACAAAAATGGGCTTTGTGGCTTTATATATATATATATATATATATATATATATATATATATATATATATATATATATATATATATTATACACACACACACACATATATATATATATATATATATATATATATATATATATATTATATATATATATATATATATATATATATATATATGTCATTCAAAAGGAACATTATAGAACCATGCACAACAAAGAAGCATTGTATAAGAAGGTCAAACGGCAATGCATGACCTACCAAGACCCCAAAAATCTATAAAATTAACAATAACTTTTTTATTCAGATCTCAATACAATGTGTCAAAAAATATCCGAACTTCTCATTAGCCCCACCCGTGTAACGAAAAATAAACAGTGATTTTACGGACCTCAATACAATGCGTCAAACGTGCTGACATCCCCACTTCAAATGACATTACAGATCACTAGGTGACGTCGCTGATTAGTGTGATGTCATCACTTCAAGTAGCAGCACTTATTATGACGTCACGCTCTCAAGTGACAGCTGTGTCATGACGTCACTATTGTACGTGACACCCATGACATTTCTGATTGCAATGACGTCATCATCTTAGTGACATCACTGATTAATGAGACGTGACATTATTTGCCATGTCAGGCATTTATGTGGGGGTACATCACTTGACATCACACCAAGTGAAATCAATTATGTCATCAACCAATGTGACTTCAATTGTGACGAAGTCATCATATTAATTTACGTCGTAGGGGGTAGTGCGATCAGCGTACCTCACGCGGTGCACTGTAGGCATTACTTAAGGTTCTTTGCAGCGTCGTCTTCGGCCCCTAGCTGCAACACCTTTCATTCCTTTTACTGTACCTCCGTTCATATTCTCTTTCTTCCATCGTACTTTCAAACTTCTAACAATTTTTTCGTGGTGCAACTGCGAGGTTTTCCTCCTGTTACACCTTTCAACCCTCCTTTACTCCCAGTCTTCCTTTCAGCGCTGAATGACCTCGTAGGTCGCAGCGCTTGACGTTTGACTTAAATCTTATATTTCTATCCTCTTCTGTGACCTTGCTAATTAACATGAAGTCTTCAAGCCCAAGTGAGGTCAACTACTAGGAAGTCATCAACTGAAGTGACATCAATTACAAATATAAAATCATCACATTAATTACGAGGATAATTCATATAGGGGCATCATTATTATCATGAGGAAAGTGCCCCGTCTGAAATTAAATACAAAGGGACAGGAGAAATTCGAAACGAATCTATCTCCAAATTCAAACGTCTCTCCTTTAGTAAAATTGAATTCGACTTAATTTAAACTAAATTTAATGAATTAAATTAATTTAATTGGTTTAATTCATTCAATTTAATTTAAATTAAATCTAACTGAATTCAATTTAATTAGTTTAATTAGTTCAATTGAATTTAAATTAATTTAATTGAATTAAATCCAATTTAACGGAATTACATTTAATTTTTAAATGAATTCAATTTAATTCAAATTAAATCTAACCATAATTTAATTTATTTAAATGAATTATTTCAATTTAATTTAGAATGAATTTAATAGAATTAAATTTAATTTGATTACTTTAATTAATTCAATTTAATTTAAATTAAATTTGATTGACTTAAATTTAATTTAATCAGTTTAATTAATTTAATTTAAATTAAATTTAATTGACTTAAATTTAATTTAATCAGTCTAATTAATTCAATTCAAACTAAGTTTAATTGAATTAAATATAACTTAATTAGTTTAATTAAATAAATTTAATTTAAATTACACTTAACTGAATTAAATTTAGTTGAATTAGTTTAATTTAATTCAAATCAATTCAAATTTCATTCCACTTAAATCCATCTCAGACTTTCCGATATATTTGTGAATCGACAAACCGAACGAAATTACTAATATTATCCATCCACAACTTCATGAATTACCGTTGGACGGACGTTAAGGCCAGGAGAAAGAGAAGGTCTGCTCACTTCCCTCAAAAAATCCCCCATGTAGGCGGAGCTTTGTCTACCTCCTTACTGCGTCAGCAGGCGAATTGCCGTAACGAGCAGGTATACCTCTAAGATACGTCATCGCCTACGTAGTTAACCCAGATGGGTAGACCCTGTCTCTCTTGGCCTCGAGATAAGCATGAAAAAATACAGTCAAATAAATACGAGTAAATAATATTAGTTATATATGACTTGATAAGAAGACACAAAGCAAGAATAAAGGACAGATAACGGAGAAGGGGAGAGAGAAGGGCAAAGACATGGGAAGAGAAACATGAGGAAGGATAAAGGAAACGGGGGAAAAGGATGGAAACGCGAGAGCAGACAGGAAATAAAGTAGAGAGGAAACAAATTAAAGGAAGAGGAACCACATGGGAAATAAAAGCACGAAAATAAACACAGACGAGAGAGGTGAAAGAGGCGGGAGAGTGGGAACGAAAACGGGAAAGAAAGCAGAGACAAGAATGAGTACATGGAAAATGGAAACACTTGGATGAAAAGGGAAATGAAATAGCAAAAAGGAAAACAGAAAGGAAAAAGAATAAAGCAAAAATAAAAAAGGAAACTGGGGGAAAAGGAATAGGAAACAGGAAGAAGAGAAAGGAAATGGGAATAAGAGAAATATTAGAAGGAAAACAGGAGAAAGGTACATGGAACAACACAATGGGACAGGAAACACGGGAAAAGGAATAGAAACACACGGAACGAAAAGGTTACAAGGAAATAAGGGAAAGAGACAGAAAGGAAAGGGAACAGGCGAAAGAGAAAGCAAATAAGAGAAAGGAGCAGGAAACAGAAGAAAAGGAAAGGAAACAGAAAGGACAGGGAACAAGAAAAAGGTAAAATAAATAAGAGAAAGGGATAAGAAACATAAGAAAAAGGAAAGGAAACAAGAGAGAGAAAGAAAACGAAAGAAAGGAGAAAGGAAAACAAGAGAAAGGAGACAATAAATTATCAAATACAAAAACAAAATAAATAAGAGGAAGGGAAGAATGTGGATATCGTGGAGGAGATAACAAAGAGAATGGAGAGAGAGAGAGAGAGAGAGAGAGAGAGAGAGAGAGAGAGAGAGGGAGAGAGGGGAAAGGGAAGGGGAAAGGGGGGGAAGGGGGGGTTTATGAAGAGAAGCTAGCGGGGTCAACTCGCTATCGAATATCTGAAATACTTGTCAGGAAGCCAGAACGTAATCCACTTGCCGCAGACTTGTCTTTTCTCTCTCTCTCTCTCTCTCTCTCTCCTTCTCTTGTTTCCTCTCTCAATATTATCCTCACGATTCTCTCTTCTTTCTCTCGGTCTTAGTTTCTCGATTATCCTCTCTCTCTCACTCACGCCTTCCTTTGCTCTTATTTTCTAATTTTGTTTTTTTTACAATTATATTCTCTCTTGTTCCTTCCTCCGCTAATCACAATCTCCTACTTCTTGTGTCTCGTTCTTTTCCTATCTTTTACCGACCCTTTAAACATTTCCCATCTCTCATTTCCCCCTTCTATCTCTCATTCTCTTCGTATCTCTCACGCTTGACTCTCTCACTAGTTTTCTCATACTTATGCTATCTACCTCTTTCTTCCGCTAATCATTCTCTTACGTCTTGTGTCTCGCTCTTTTCCTATCTGTTATCGTCCATTCTGACACTTCCTATCTCTCATTTCCACTTCTGTCTCTCATCTCCTCTTCTGTCTCTCACGCTTAATTCTCTCTCTCTCTCTCTCCAGAACGCTTTGCACAAAGTGGGGTCTGTCACTCAGTAGTGATGTGGCCTAACCTAACCTAACCTAACCTAAACTGACCTAACGTAAGCACAGTAATATGTGAGAGAGAGAGAGAGAGAGAGAGAGAGAGAGAGAGAGAGAGAGAGAGAGAGAGAGAGAGAGAGAGAGGTCCAAATTCTTCGATTACCGTCCACAACAATCCTTCCTGCCTCTTAAATTCTGCCGTCCAATACATCAGCTTCAAGGCCAGTATAGCCTCTCTTGAGGTAGCTCGAGAACATTAAGATAAGGAGCCAATGAATGGCTTTCGATGACCAACTAAAGCAAGCACTGCCAAGCAAAACAAGATAAGAGATAAACACTCTCTCTCTCTCTCTCTGGACTTCCACATCAACACAGACGTGGAATTCATCAATTTGCGAATGGCTATAACTGCTTTTTCAGCAATAAACAAGATGGTGGCTCCTGATAAAACACAAGATAGTGTTCACTGCTCAATTCTTACTGTAATTACTGGATCATCAGTGACTCTCCTGCACAGGAAACATATACAACATTAGTCATTAGCAACACTTCGAATCCCCCACACAGGCTGCACCACTCCTGCTTCCTGGCTAATACTACCTTTCATTTCTAACACTTCCATATTATACGCTCGAGAATCTACTATCTCATAACTCTCCGTTCCATCACTGCATCTATATTAATATTTTTACCACTTCTTTTCTATATATTTCTCTCTCTTTTCGTTCTTATCATGCCCCACCTACTGTGCAAACCATTCATCTCAGAATTTTCAGTATTTCTCTTTCATTTGCATCATAATATTACATCCTTCCTTGACCTATTCTGATTCAATTCTCTATTACTACCATCATTCATCACATTCACTCTTACATACTTATACGAATTATCTGCTTCCATTCATCTGCCATTCATATCAACATTAAATGGCCTATCTTCCCGATTGACGTTTATCCTCATACACAATTTGGCAGACAATTACTCTCAACTTTCTCCTCTCACGCTTACAAACTCTCTCATTAGTTTCTGCAGTGTCTCTTCACTATTCCCAAACGTACTGGTATGTCATCTGCAATCGTGAGCCGCTCTCCTATCCATTCATAAACCATTTTCTTATCCCATAACTTTGCCACTGCTGCCACAAACCATTTTCTCGGGAGAGTAAAGAGCGACGGAAGTATACCACCATTTTCTCAGACCTGTTTTCACACCAAACAAGTCACTCCCCATCTGCATATTCGAAGTACCCTCACTAACTTAACTTTATGCCATACATCAACACCCACTAACGCTGCCTCTCTGTTAATTCTATGTTATACTTTTCAAAGGTCATGAATCATGAATGCCATGCACATCTTTTCCCACTATCCAACTTCTCACACTATTTCATAACAGACGCTTGATCCACACATCCTCTTGCTTGTCTGAACTCACACTGCTCTTCCCCTATCAATCCTCCTGTCATCTGTCTTATCATATCGATCAAAATTCTAACAAACAAATTCTCTGGAATGGTTTGTAATATTGAGCTCCTATAATTCTTAGCCCCTCTATCAACTTTATTTTAATACAAATTATCTCACTTTAGGAAAAGATAACTGAAAAAAATTAATTAAGCAAATAATGGTTGAAATAACCAATGAATTGAGTACAGCATAACTTTACAAAACCGGTGACATAAACAAAAACAACCGAAATGAGCAATCAGTTCAGCAAAATTTAATTAAAAGAAACCAAGACGTAATTGAAAGAAAAAATACATTACACAAAACACATTTGACAAATTAATTAAATAAGCCACGTGGAACTGAAAGAACTAACCAATTAAGCAAAACCAAACAGAGAGAATTTGCGAGGGCAAAATATAATTTTATTAAAAACCAATTACCCAAAACATAATTAAAACCAATCAATTGAACAAAATTCTGAAAAACCAGAAAACCCAATCAACTGAACAAAACGCAATTGAAAAACCAATCAACTGAACAAATCGTAATTAAAAACCAATCGATTAACCAAAACACACCTGATAGGACCAACCAATCAAACAAGAAATAATCAAAAGGAGTCGACGTTTCGAAGCCTCAAACTGACGTAATCAGAAAGCAATGCTATGAAAGAAAGGTCTCAGCCAACCATCGTCAGTCTGCGCCTTCAGACAAGCACTCTGTGGAAATCCGTAATCCTCTCAGGATTACCCAGTTCAGTGACTTGCTTCTTTCCCACTTCTACCACTTGGTTTTGGAATTCTCTTCCTGACTCCGTTTTTCCTGACGCTTATAAAACTTTTCTGAATTCTCTACCTGATTCTGTTTTTTCTTACGCCTGTAAAAACTTCCTTCCTTCCTTGGAATTCTCTTCCTGATTCTGTTTTTCCTGACGCTTATAAATACTTCTTCCTTCCTTGGAATTCTCTTCCTGATTCTGTTTTTCCTGATGCTTCAAAAACCTTCCTTCCTTCCTTGGAATTCTCTACCTGATTCTGTTTTTCATGACGCTTAAAAAACATTCTCTCCTTGGAATTCTCCACCTGATTCTGTTTTTCCTGATGCTTAAAAACCTTCCTTGGAATTCTCTACCTGATTCTGTTTTTCCTAACGCTTATAAAACTTTCCTTCATTGGAATCCTCCACCTGACTCTGTTTTTCCTGATGCTCATAAAACTTCCCTTCCTTTAAGAGCCACAAATATCTACTGACTCTCATTTTCTTCAAGCCTGGGCAAGAAAGGGGCATTAGGCTACCCATCTTTTGACCTCCGCTCTTATGAGTAAGCCAAATGACACTACTCCATTCTCATTTATTCTTATTTCCTTCAAACCAGGGCAAGAAAAGGCAACAGACTCTTATATAAATACCGAAATCAACGTAAAGATTCCAAACAGAAGCATTCACGAAAACAGAGCTGTGTCGAGACAATAGACGCGGGGCAAGCGCAGGCGTCCATTTCAGCATGAGGGTATTATAAATAAGTGCACCCAGCAGCTAGCTGTCAAGGTCAGTGTGGTCACCCGTCCAGGGATTTAGTACCCCTATTAGTATAAGTCATGATTTTATAAATGTGAGAAGAGGGATGATGCATAAATATTATTATTATTATTATTATTATTATTATTATTATTATTATCATTGTTGTTATTATTATTATTATTATATACCCCTATTAATATAAGCCATTATTTTATGGCTATGTGAATAGGGATGATGCATACACATTATTATTATTATTATTATTATTACTATTATCATTATTATTATTATTATTACTATGTTATTATTAAATTGGAGGAACATTACACACAGGTAAGTATTATTATTATTATTAAGTTGTTGTTGTTGAAATAAAGACTGCTATTGTTTTGCTATTATTTTCGTAAATATATTATTATTCTTATTATTATTATTATTATTATTATTAGAAGACCAAACACCCGCAAAGTGAAACAGAAAAGAATAGAAGACAAAGAAAATAAAACATCAAATAAATAAAAGTAAACTCCCACAAAAATATTCACAACAGAAAACAATAATGTCAGAACAACTAATCTTTATATATATATCTGAAAGCTTTTTAAAACTTGAAAGCTCAAAACATTTTTGCTAAGTCATGCACAGAGTGGTAACAACGCATCAACAAATTACTGAGTAACAAGTTAACAAACTGATAAATTAGCAAACTGTAACACAAATACGTGTAATGTTCTTTGACACAAAGAATTCAAACAAAGTGTATCTTAGTTCTCAAAGAGGGGAAAAATGTTTTTGTTTGTTCCCGCAACCAAATCGCAATTGAAAAGGTTCGTTGTTCCAACAAAGTGATTGCAACCAAAGGCTTGTTTGTTGCGGAAACAAACTGTAAATATAATTTTGTTTGCATAATCGACCGAACTGTAAACAAACTCTTGTTAGTTTCATCAACAGGTTCGGTGTCCTAGCAACCTAATTGCAACCAAAGGGTTGTTTGATGCGGAAACCAAACTGTAAACATGTTTTTGTTTGCATAATCGACCGAACTGTAAACAACCTCTGGTTAGTTTCAACGACCAAACCATCAACGGAAGTTAATTTGTTTCAGCAACCAAATCGTAAGCATAAACTGGTTTGCACAACTAAAAAAAGTAAACAAAACAAAAAATATTGGCTGTCCAGACCGTAAACAAAATATGTTTGTATGTACTAGCAAACAAATCGTAAACAAATTACTTGTTTATAATTGTCGTTTAAGTGACTTTTAAAAATACAGGAATAATATAAAATACGATATTCATCTGCCTATACACATTCCTTGAATAGACTCAATTCCTTTACAAACGGTTAAAAACAATTTTAGTCTTCTGTAAAAGAAAACTATTGAGATGGCTGTCCAATTGCACTTTCTCTGTCCGCCCTCAGATCTTAAAAACTACTGAGGCTAGAGGGCTGCAAATTGGTATGTTGATTATCCACCCTCCAATCATCAAACATACCAAATTGCAGCCCTCTAGCCTTAGTAGTATTTTATTTTATTTAAGGTTCAAATTAGCCATAATCGTACGTCTGGCGGCACTAAAGGCACCAACAACACAGGCCACCACTGGGCCGTGGCTGAAAGTTTCAAGGGCCGCGGCTAAACGTTTCATGGGCCGTGGCTGAGAGTTTCATACAGCATCATAAGCTGTACAGAAAACTCGATTGCGCCTTAGACAACAGGCTTTTCATTCCCTAAGAGTACATATACCCCTCTTTCCCTCACTTCCTTCTTCCTCAATTGCTCTTTACTCTCGACTTGGCTTCGATAACGCCAACTGGGTCCACGTCTCGTTGGTCTTAACATAATTATATATACAGGAGAGAGAGAGAGAGAGAGAGAGAGAGAGAGAGAGAGAGAGAGAGAGAGAGAGAGAGAGAGAGAGATACTTAAATACAACACAATCAACTGCGAGAGGCAACTCCACCACTGCAGTGTCTGGTCAAGCAATTATTTTTTCCTACTAGACTAGGCCTATCTCTCTCTTTCTCTCGCTCCAAGCAACAACCTCGCCTAAGCTACGCTTACAGATGCCTCGCCAGGTCCACAGAACCCGACGAATCAACGAGAGAGAGAGAGAGAGAGAGAGAGAGAGAGAGAGAGAGAGAGAGAGAGAGAGAGAGAGAGAGAAATAAAAGACCTTTGCGTTGGCCGTCGGCAAGAATCCCAGAGTAGCTGGGTAAGAAACAGCACGTGGGCCGTCTATTCGCCTATTTATAATCCAAAGTGAGAATGGGCCACTATTCACCTTGAAAAGTAATGGTTTGAGTCCTTCCCCCGACGGATAGTCGACTATTTCCCGGGGTATATTTAGGATTGCCGGTTTTCGAGCTGCCAGTCGTTGACAGTGATTTCGTGAATGTAAATAAAAATCACAATACGAGTTTTCAAGTCGTCGGCGTCAGTGGAATTTTCAGATTTCTGGCTTCATAAACTTCAGACGTCAGCGAAATTTCAATATTTGGAGTTTCCATAAACTGCAAAATAAAAGGAACACATTTGCAAAACACGAAATTTATATACTTACGACTTCAACAACTTGATGACCAAAATTCGGAAAGTTTATTCGGAAAATATCCTCTGTGCAGATAAAAAAAAAAGTGTTTTTACGCTCAAACGGAAAAATTATAAGCTAGAGCCATCTCTTAGAACCGTAAAAGAGGCGAAAATTCACACGTCAGCAAATTTTAGAAGTTTGCAAGTCTGCAAATAAATAAATAAATAAATAAAAATAAAAAATAACACCCTCCACAATTGTTTGCTCAACTTAAAAATATATATGTATAAAAACTTCTAAAACCTCAAACGCTATTTCAAGGAAAAACCCAACCGCTATACATAAAAAAGGTCACACCTACCGAACACAATCTTGGTAAAAAAATACCGCACAGTAATCACGGCATTAATATGAATAAAAATCTTTAAAAAATCAAAGTTCCTCCATCTTCTCCACTTGGCTCCCCAGACGGGAAACTGGCAGGGACCTAAGCTGTCACGCCTGTCAACACTGCCATTAATCAGAAGCTGTCTAAGACGTGCTCACGAATCTGACAGGAGCAGACAAAACTGAATCTGACAGCAGACAAAAATGCGTACGATATCATTACAGAAAGTGACTCATGTGGCGATAATCAAATGCAGGCATGGTTGACATCGACACGCCATAAAAGATAGATAGACAGATGAATAGATAGAAAGTTAGATAGATAAACTGCGGGACGATTTACCTGAGAAACTTAGCAAAAGGCTCCCGGAGCAACGAGCGCGCGCACCTACTCGTGCCACTAGCTGTAACGGACTGCAATAGAAGGCTGGTTTGAACGCTCTCTCTCTCTCTCTCTCTCTCTCTCTCTCTCTCTCTCTCTCTCTCTCTCTCTCTCTCTCTCTCTCTCTCTAAAAGTCAGTCAGGAGGAGTGAGAAGGAACCCGCAAACCTGCCTTTAGAAGAGGAAACAACAGTGGGTTGCAACGGAGACTAAGCTATTTTGTAGATCTATCTCCGAGATGTATGATAACTTACGGGCTGATATCATTGCTCGTCTTAGGCAAGGAACAAAAATAAGTAAATAAATAAATAAATAAATAAATAAATAAGCTTTACAAAATATACATCCTCAGTACACAAGCAGAACCCTAAATTGACCATTCACGAAGTATTTTAATCCGAAAAGCAAAACAGATTATGACTGTTGACATAGGAAGGGCTAATACAGAGTCATTTCAACAGTTCAAGTATGAACGTGGCAACAACTCTCTTATTATTCTCTAGAGCCACCAACCACCACAGAGAGAGAGAGAGAGAGAGAGAGAGAGAGAGAGAGAGAGAGAGAGAGAGAGAGAGAGAGCTTCAAGCATGTTGCGATGTGGGAGTCATCTAATCAGCCTAATGCCATTGACAACAGCAAGTCACCTCGCCTTGGCTTGCGTGATGACGTCATCGTTCCTAGACTCTAGCCCTTTGTTCGCATGTATCGCACTTCGTGACTCATCTTTTGCACATAAAAATGAAATGCAGAACTGAGAGAGAGAGAGAGAGAGAGAGAGAGAGAGAGAGAGAGAGAGAGAGAGAGGAGCACGCAAACTGTCCATCCGAAAAATGCAGCATCTAACTCGACTCTGAAGGGTGTAAAAAAATGGCAATAGGAAGGAAGGAAGGAAGGAAGGGGGAGGAGGAACCAGTTAAGAACTACATAATATAATCGAATCTTTATCTTTTACGGGATGACTGACAAAACACGCTACATATATATATATATATATATATATATATATATATATATATATATATATATCTAAAAACTCGAATAAAACATCTCACGCAGCGGCTACGATGCAGTGAAGCATTACATATCTCGATGCTACATTTATATAAAAAAAGTGACAAGGACTGCTAGACGCATCCTGTTCTCACAAGGGAATCCCTCTCAGACTACGCTCAAGGGAATCCCTTTCAGTCTATGTACCCTTAAGGGGATCCCTCTCAGACTGTCTACTCTCAAGGAAAACCCTCTCAGACTATCTACTCTCAAGATAATCCCTCTCAGACTATCCATCCTCAAGGGAATCCCTCTCTGACTATCGACTCCCAAGGGATTCCCTCTCAGGCTATCTACTCTACAGGGAATCCATCTCACACTCTACACACCCAAAGGAAGCCCTCTCACGGGAATCCCCCTTAAACCATCCATCCTCAAGGGAATCCCTCTCTGACTATTTTCTCTCAAGGGAATCCCTTTCAGGCTATCCACTCTCAAAAGGAATCCCTCTCAAACTATCTACTCTCAAGGGAATACCCCTTAAACTATCCATCGGAATCCCCCTCAAAACTATCTACTCTCAAGGGAATCTCCCTTAAACTAGCCATCCTCAAGGGAATCCCTCTCTGACTATCGACTCTCAAGGGAATCCCTCTCTGACGATCCATCCTCAAGGGAATCCCTCTCTGACTATCGACTCTCAAGGGAATCTCCCTCAAACTATCCATCCTCAAGGGAATCCCTCCCTGACTATCGACTCTCAAAGGAATCCCTCTCTGACTATCGACCCCAAGGGAATCCCCCTCAGAATGTCCACATAACCTCTTTCGTCGACCAGTGACGGAAGAAATCATTGTGAAGACGTCTTTAAGAAAAAGCAGTTCCCAGTCGTTTCGGATATGAAAAAGGTACGCTTTCGTTCAGAAATCGCAGTGTCACTCAGGAAACGGATGATGTGACACTATCTCAGGATCACGACAATTTTTGTAAGAACGGTAGAGGATGCGGCGAGTGAGATATTTAATTAAGAGGTAAAATAACCCAGCTTAAAGGCAGTAGGCGACAACACTGGTATAATGAGTTCCAACATAGGCATTATTACTGGGACGATTTTACTTTCTCGAAGATACCTACTTCTGCATCCACATCTCACAACTGCATGTTGAACATCGACTTCACATTTTCTGAATGCATTCACTTCTTCTACATTAGTCTGAGCCATTGTTTTAACTCACAAGACGCTTCTGCAACTACAAATCTCTCCGCTATCTGTTGAACATCGCCTTCACATTCTCACGACAAACTCATCGACTTAATATAAGAACATGAAATTCCCACGTGGGGAGTATATTATAACCTATGAGGAACCAAACTTATCATTAAACCTACCGCCAACGCCCTCGCAACAGCGAGTCCAGACCCGCACCCAATTTTTCTGGACCCGACACATCTGAGAACGCAGCACACTGCAACTTCTGTGAGTCGAATAAAGCTTCCCTTTTCAGACACATACAACTGCCTTGATCAGCTGTATTTTCTAACAAGTCTTAAGCATGAACGAGTGAAAAATGCGCTGAAGTTTCTTTGGCGCAATCGAGTTTTCCGTGCGGCGTATAATGCTGTATGAAATTTTCAGCCACGGCCCGGTAATGGCATGTATTGTTGGTACCCGTACACCTGCTAAACGTACGATTATGGCTAACTTTAACCTTAAATAAAATTTTAAAAATTACTGAGGCTAGAAGGCTGCAATTTGGTATGTTTGATAATTGGAAGGTGGATGATCAACATACCAATTTGCAGCCCTCTAGCCTCAGTAGTTTTTAAGATCTGAGGGCGGACAGAAAGAGTGGGAACGGATTGACAAAGCCGGCGCAGTAGTTTTCTTTTACATAAAACTAAAAACATAGCCACCTGCTCGACTTTCCGTTGGAGCTATCTAAATCTTGCTGTCATTAATCAATCGTTTTATTACGTTCATACATTCTTATAAATGGATGCGTAACGTTTACAATCACAACTCGCGCATTGGTAAGACTTCATTGACTGCCGTAGTGAAGGACCGAGAAATGAGAGAGAGAGAGAGAGAGAGAGAGAGAGAGAGACCCGTTCCATTTTTCGAAGCAGAATATAGCAGACAGTAACCACCAATTTAAATGCACATCACAGAATAGAACAGAATATAGAATTTACGCCAAGGGCCAAGCACTGGGACCCACGAGGATATTCAGCGCTGAAATGGGAAACTGACAGCAAAAATGGTTTGAAAGGTACAACAGGAGGAAAACCTCAAAGCAGTTGCACTATGAATCAATTGTCAGGAGAGCGTGGAAAGTAAAATGGAAGAGAGAATGAGAACGGAGGTACAGTAAAAGGAATGAAAGGGGTTGCAGCTAGGTGGCGAAGGAAGCTGGAAAAACCTTGAAGAATGCCTACAGCGTACCGCATGAGGTGCACTGACGGCAGTCCCCTTCCATGGGGAGATTAAAAGTTAGAGGTTATAGTTGTAAAAGCGTGAACTGGGCGGCTAACCACGGTGTGCATTTTGTCCCCAAGGGGGATTCGAACTCCCGACTGGTTGGGAAACGACAAAGTACAGTGACTTTTTTCACCACCGAGTCATCAAGAGAGGTACAAGTTGATACCGACTCTGCCGCACATATGCTATTTGAATTCAGGATTCGAATCGATATCAAGTTATTATCAACCCACCTCCACCATGATAGGTGATTGGTGTGTTTGGAACACGTAACTGCTTATGAATTTGTGTGGGATGATATCAATTCTAAGTACAAAAAACCTGAACTCAACAGGTTGTGTACCGCATAATCGCTATCACTCTCACTTCTCTTGATAGCTCAGTGGTATAAAAACATCACTGTCTTTTCCCAACCAGTCGGGAGTTCGAATCCCCCTGGTGGCAAAATGCTTATCAATTATAATTCCCCCTTGGGTGTACGTTATTCCTGAGGTAGAGTGAACTGGATGGTAAATGACATTTGTGGATCAATATTTGTGAATATACGTATGATATATGTATGTATGTATGTATGTATGTATATATATATATATATATATATATATATATATATATATATATATATATATACACACACATAATACACAAACATATATATGAAACCACAGGAATATATTTTATGGTGCCTCGTAAATCATGATTTTCTCACTGCTGTTTTCCTGTTGCTTTCGCTATTATTAAATCACGTAAACTTCCCGTGAATTTCTGAGCATTATATATATAATCACAACATATTAAGCAATTAAAGCTTCTTTCAACGCCCAATGCAAAACCCTGAGCAGCAGGTCACAACAACAAAAAGTGACGCAGGGATTTAAGAGAAGAAACAACGATTCCCCCAGAATCCACTGTCTCGTCGATTTTCCCTTCAGCCGCTGGGGTTTAAAAATACCCCTACCCGAACTCCCCAACAAACCATCCCCTTCCCAAATACCTGAGAATATCCCCGCCCCCTCTCTCACCATCCTACCAGGGACCAGGCTAGATTATTCAACGTCCCAGGATGACCAGAGCCAAATGGGCAAGGAGAAGGGACGTTGGTCCCGTTCGTTAGGTTCTAAAAGCCTGATTGGAATCGCTTCGGATGCGTTCTTTTCCGACTGCTGGTGCAACGACATCGGAATTTTACAGTTCTACATCTAAAAAAAAATTATTTTCACGATGGCAGATTCTCCCATATGTTATAATAAACTATGCATGCTGTTCTTACGAGAAGGTTTGAGGATTAGGCTTATGCTAATTCAGTATTGAACGCAATAGGCCTATTCTTTGAAATAAACAAAGCTTGCGGTTTAATACATTCGATGCTGAATGATTTAGGCCTATTCTCTGAAACACACAAAGCTTGAGGCTTAATAGATTCGATACTGAATGATTTAGGCCTATTCTTTGAAATGCACATAGCTTGAGGTTTAATATATTCCATACTGAATGATTTAGGCCTATTCTCTGAAATACAAAGGCTTGAGGTTTAATAGATTCGATACTGAATGATATAAGCCTATTCTCTGAAGTACACAAGGCTTGAGGTTTAACAGCTTCGATAATGAACGAAATAGGCCTATTGTTGAAATACAAAAGGCTTGAGGTTTAATAGATTTAATACTGAATGACATGGGCCTATTCTCTGAAACACACAGCAGTGCGAATTTTCCTGTCAGGCCAAGTCATGTGAATTCACTGTTCTACATTGAGATCATCATCATCATCATCATATTCCAATTTACAGTGATCAAACAAGCAATATTCACGAAGATTGAGTGCTACAAAATTATAGAGAGAATTGCAGAGTGTTTGTGCAGCTCACTTTCGAAAATTCTTCTGTAATTTTGATACATAACTGAGTGACGAAATTGTTATTATTATTATTATTATTTCCCTTGCCCATTTGCTAAAACAGCGAAATCTAGCTTATTCTATGAAATCAGTTTTTATGAACATCTATCGATTTATTCTACAGGGAAAACTACAAGTTTTATCTGTACGGACAGTGAAGAATCATTCGTTGTAATAATGAATAATTATCTGTTTTCTTAAGAGTAGAGTTATACCTTTGTAAAGTAACTAAAGAATTAATGCTTCGAATAAACCAAGCATTTCACTCTAAAGAAATTCGTTCATTAGGCGAACAGCTGCCAAATGTCTTTCACTGGATTTTACCTGTAAAAACTAATTTGCTTTCTAAGTAAATTACATGTGCTAATAATATGCAAGGCATATTCAAATAAACTGTCTGCAGATGTTTAACGGTATATTTACAGAGTATCGACTAAATTACTGGGTGAAGACACATCCGCAATCTGTGGACACAAGTTGTAATGATTCTCCACCATTCATTTCATCAGGAGGACTATTTCCCTTGGAGTTGTGGGACTCAGAAATGTGAAATATGGCCGTTAACGTCTCACTGCGGATCGATACAGGGATGCTTCTCTGGTACCTCCCCTTGGGTTTAGTTCCTCAGGGCGTTTGGCCCAGGTGGGAGTTCCCAATCAACGGTGCCATTGTCGTTGTGGATGTGACGCAAATTTAAATCAACTGAGACAAGCGACTGAAAACTGTAATGTCCCTCGCTCCATATGCAAAAAAAGAACCGATGGGAACTTCCATTTTTTGTGTCCTCAAGTTACCATAATTATACACATTTAAAAACGAAGTATATGCGAAAGCAACCACACAGGGCTCTGCTTTAATGGCCAGAGTGAGTGCCTAGCACAAGAAAATTCAAGTGACATTACTGTACTGCATTTGCTAGGAGAACCTTTTCACACTACTCATCATGTCACTCCACACAAAAAGAATTAGTCAGTGTCATATACATTCTGATTAATGATTGAACTGTCAGACTGATGAAATTACACAGATCACTGATGAACGGTATATCCAACTTGATGAGCTGACGAATTTAGTAAACCAGTTTCCAAGCCATGGACAAAGGTACCTTGGCATTTACATTACGAAGACGACATGCCTCTCCGGGAGGATTTTGTACCAGCAGGCATTATGAAAAGCAACATAATACTAAGCGGACACATCAGGATTTGATATGTCATCAACAACACCCAGATGCCCTTCATACCTTGCAAAACAAAATCCCCCCTCAACACCATGCAGGAGCCATTCTTTGGCTTATAGAGATTAAGAAACTTCATAAAACAAAAGCCTCTGACTAGCAAATTAAATCTCCACATGCAAGTCTTATTTTCCTGGTCATGGAAATGAACTAGGGAATGAATGACTCTTGCATATTCATAGAAAAACTGTCATAAAGATGAAAGCTGAATGGGCCAAAAGCCAGAGTGAGTAGGTGAAAGATTCACTCTAAGAAAATTTTTGAGATATATATATATATAGGTATATATATATATATATATATAATATATATATATAAATGGATTCATATAACCTCTACCTCCCCATATTAACATAGAGAGGAAGGAGTCACATTATAAGCCAAAACTCTGAGATATGGTGCTCAATTGTGTAAAAGTTAAAGTATATCTTAGTTTAACCAGACCACTGAGCTGATTAACAGCTCTCCTAGACTTATTTTTACGTGGCTAAGAACCAATTTGTTACCTAGCAACGGGACCTACAGCTTATTGCAGAATCCGAACCACAGTATAGTGAGAAATGAATTTCTATCACCAGAAATAAATTCCTCTAATTCCTCGTTAGCCGGGCGGAGAATCGAACTTGGGCCTAGCGAGTGCTAGCCGACAACTCTACCAACTCGCCCAAAGAGGAACTTGCTCAATTGTGTAGCTCATCTGCAATGTGGCCCACTCCAGCACATACTCATGCCTGTGAGGAATGAGCTTTTCTGAAGACAACAGATGACTGTAGATGAACTGCCAGCACTGAGCCAGTTGTTCCTGATGGGATAAGAGCTGCAATGCAGCCTCCTTGAGCCTACTGAAATGAGCGTCTGATGGAAAGACTTGCTGCTACAGCTTCTATCAGAGTGCACAGGTACTTTGTTGCTTGGAAGCAGGATTCAACCTCTCCCAGTCTAT
This sequence comes from Macrobrachium rosenbergii, assembly GCF_040412425.1. Lineage (NCBI taxonomy): Eukaryota > Metazoa > Arthropoda > Malacostraca > Decapoda > Palaemonidae > Macrobrachium > Macrobrachium rosenbergii. Next base: position 7,328,167 of record NC_089770.1, on the reverse strand, counting down.
TGTGCTAGACAGATTATGATACAGTATAATACTTACATTTATCCAAAACTTCAAAAGGCACTCATAAGATATCCAGTCTCAACAGCAGCAAAAGAACAAGCGCTAGGCTTGGACAGGTGAGGGGGATCCCCACTCACTTAACTGTCACCAAATAATCTCCAAATTACCAAGCTTCAGTTACTGTTTCCAGCTCCTGTTGGGAAATATCCCTATACAAAATTCACTGGTACTGTCCCTTTACATAACTGTAAAAGATACTGGATCCTTCAAGGAGTCTGTAATGGAAATAAACCGCTCAAATCTTAAAGGCAATCTCAAATATCTCTCTCATTTCTGGTTCCTTATAAAGTATTTTATATTTAAACTTTACCAATAGTAAAGTTAATAACTTGCATACTTTTTCCATGCAATTTATTTTGAAGACCACCACAAATATTGTACTGTGGTAAGAGGGGTTGCATTTAACCTCTTTATCATCAGCAGTATACTGTATTGCATTTAACCGCTTATTATCAATACTATAAGATTTTATCTTGTAGGATATTAAATTTGCAGTTTAGGCTACAAACTACATATTTAATGTCCAAATAGGTAAAATCTTACACCATTGATAAGAAAAAGTTAAATGTAATATACTACTGATGATAAAGAAGTTAAATGCAACCCTTCTTACCACTGTGCGATATTTATGGTGGTCTTCAAAACAAATTGTTTTTTGTCAAGTAGCTAGTATTGGTGAAACCCTTTATACGAGAAGCTATAAAAAGGGAAGCACCACTTGTTTATATACAGATGACTTGGTCTCAATATCAGAATGAAAGAAAAATTCTCAAAATAAAAATAAGGAAAAATGATATGGACGAAGTGAAGATTGGAAAAGAATCAGGTCCTAAAAATGGCTGTGATAATGCTGTGGAAGAGACAAAAGGGAGAATGCAATAAGAAAGTATGCACTGAATGTAGCAAATGGTGTAACTTATGAGGCTCTGGACTGCAAAACGTAAATGGAATAGAACAGAATGTAGAATTCAGGCTAAAGGCCAAGCGCTGGGACCTCTGAGGTCATTTTGCACTGAAACAGAAATTGACTATAAAGAGTTTGGAAGATTTAACAGGATGAAAACTTCGCAGTTGCACTATGAATCAATTGTTAGGAGATGGTGGAACGTGAGATGAAAGAAAGAGGTTAAGAACAGAGGTACAGTAAAAGGAATGAAAGGGGTTGAAGCTTGGGGCCAAAGGGACGCTGCAAAGAACCTTAAGTACTGCCTACAGTGCACTGCATGAAGTACACCGACGGCACTAACCCCCTACTGGGGAAAATGTACATCGAGTCAACTGGAGCAGGAAATTGTCAGTTGCTCAGATGTACAGAATAAGCTAATGGTTCCAAGTGAAAGAAAGATGACCATGCATTATACCATGAAGAATATATTTGAGCAATAAGAAGAGACAGTAATAAAATCTCATTAAAGGTAAAGCAGAAATAAGCGTGTTTTACCACAGATGAATTTTGAATCCCAACGAGCTATGGGTCCGGATCACACTTAATTAGCAGAATGGGAAAAACTACTCTGAACTCCCACATTAAAAAGAAAGCCAATATAAAAAATTGCATGCTTGGGCAGACTATATTTCTGAAAAGTGTAAAAGCCAAGTCCCAAATAGGGCTACCTAACCCAACCTGATTTGGATAAGGTACAGGGCTAAGATATAACCTAAATATGTCTAGGTTACTTTGGTTTAGCAAGCAATCAACCAGAATGCTTTTTAATTTTTATTAACAGACATTACTTTTTTACGTTCTTCGATTTACGATTCCCTATAGATCACTTTCTGCCAGAGACAGGGTTTAAAGCTGGCTGGGTCTCGCTAAACTTACTTGACACTAAATGGCACTGGCATACGATGGCCTAGTCAATATAGTAAATATTAAACGCTGTTAGTTCAATTCTTACTGTGACCGTAGAAGCTGAATTTTGAATTGGCCCACGAAATGCCTGTATAGAAGTCGACACTAACCCTCTAAGCAAACAGCTGATCAACACTATCACTGTGTCTTTAATGTTGACCAATGTTGCCATACGAGTACGACCCTATCCCTCTATGATATATATTGCTAATTTCCCTTAATAACTATTCCATAACTATTATATTAAGAATAATATGTGCATATTTAACTCACATGGATGTATGAAACGAATAAAATTTAATGTTTTGTGTGTGGAACAATAGGTCTGCTGTAACCAATAAAATTAACCTTATTTCATAAGTTTTCATTTTAAGATATTATTAAGGGGCTTGTAAATGTCTAAAGATGTTGTAAAATATTTTTTTCTTGACTTTATTCTAGTATGTACAAAGTCCAAAGCGTAAAAACCCATCATATAAGTATGTCGTTTGTTAATATCAATCATGTTAAACGACAGCTGATTCATTCAAGGAAAGCACACATTCTTGGGCAATCTTATATTTAAGTGGTTTAAAAGTAGTTTCCTATTGTTTATTCGTATGTATTTAGTTCTAGAACTAATTTCTTATTTTGAAAGCTAGAGAACTGTTAAGAAATAAATATAGCGAAGGTGTCTTTTTGTTAATATCAATCATGTTAAACGACAGCAGCTGATTCATTCAAAAAAGCTTACATTACTTATATTTGACTGGTTTAAAAGTAAATTCCTGTTGTTTATTTGTATCTATATACTTATAGAATTAATATATTATTTTTAAAGCTATAGAAATGCTAAAAAATAATTTTACCGAAGAGATTTTATAGAAGCTCATTTGTTTCGAGGACGGATATTTGTTTACACTGAGAAAAGACAGCGAAGGGCGGAAGTGTCAACAAATCCACCCCTTTTTTTATTAACTCCACCCTGGTATCGTCGTAAGGGTCACATACAAGTAAGAAATTTTATGTAATTTCGCGTTCTCCAAATCGTATTTGCGTAATTTGCAGCCGCTTTGGCTCGGAAAGTGTAATTTTTTCATGAGGAAATGGGTCAGGTCAGGAAGTACAGTTTGGGCTCTGCTGCGGTAACCCATCACGATGACCCAAAAGTTAATTTGGTCCACTCCCGTAGGTTCAGGCCTCTTAATAGAATTTGTCTTACTTAATTAAACCACAGATATAACCCGATAATGGTAGGTAGTTTATTTGGTTTCTAGGGTAGGTCACTCGGGGTAGACCATGCCTGTCCCATTGATTACTTGATTGTCAGTGACAGGCTTAAGTGAGTAGCTTATGCTAGCTTTCGATGTTTTTCGTTATTACCCCTTACATCTGGGTGGGTAGTTTGCAGAAAGACGGGATCAGGCCTTTCTGATGTGTAATGTTACTTGGGTGGGGTCCAAGGGGGGTCTAAGCACCTCCAGCCAGGTCAGGGCACAGTGCCCTAAGTGAGGTTAGTAAGATAAGGTCTGGTTAGGTCAAGACTTGGCATTTAAGTAAAGATTAGGCGTGTTTTTGTCTCTGGAACCTGTTCCTGTCGCTCTACACTCATCCCTGGCTGGGGATGTTGGGTAGAGAATAACTAAGGTAAATTGCAGACTATGGTAAATTTGAAGGAGACGGCTGAATGAAGACATTGTTTGTTAATTTGATTTTTTGACTGAGGAATACAGAAAAGGGTGTATGTTATGGAAAAGAGGTGAGATAACGTGAGGAATGTACTAAGATTATGACAAATGGTAAAACTGAACACTAGTACCACCGACTGGTTACCTCCAGTTGCCAACCAGATATTTACTGCATTTTCTTTATGTTTTTGTTCGTTTATAGTCTCTTGCTTATGCTTATGGTATTTACTATCTTTTGCTTCTGTTTTTACGTTCATCCCCAAGGGGCTGGTGCTAAGAACAGTGCCCATGTTGTGCATAAACTGGTGGTTCCCGAACCAGGGGGTTGCAGTAGTAGTCTTCAGTCTTACCTGAGAAATTTACCATCTCTTGTTTATAATTCATACAAGTGGTTGACACCGATTTCATTTCAACTTGAAAAGCAGTAAAGATACAAATGAAAAACTAAATGATGATCTTACCATTGTATAGGAATAGGTTTTCTACATTTTTACCATTATTGCGAAGGTAAACCAGTTATTTTTGGTTCTCCTGCACTAACTTGTAGCAATCATTGGGGAACTACAGTACAAGACCAAAGTCTTTCAGTGAGGAAAAAACATGAAGAAGTGAATAGAGCCAGCAGCGATGGCAGATTGCACTATGCTCAGAAACCAAAAGAAGCAGCTTGAGAAATTTAGGTTTCGGTTCGTGTGTGTAATGAGTAGCAGTCATAAGGAGAGAACATGAAAAAAAGAAAGTTTGTAAATGATAATTATAAGAATATCTCCATGTTACACCTAATTGGAAGCTCCTCCCCCCCCTACCCTCCTGAAGTTAATTTTGCCCAAATAATAAACAGGGAATGTTTGCATTGTAATTTAACCTTACCTAGGATACAAGATCTTAACTAAGTGGTGTAGTATTTAGTCCTCTGGATCCCCCTTTAACCTTGATGTATACTTAGCATATTGCTTATCCTAAGCTGTGTTAGTCAAAGGCTGTGGTTTTATAGTAGCAGGAGAATCTGCTATCCTTGGAAGTCTGTGGTGGTGTAAAATTTGGCAGCTTTAGGAAAAAGCAAGTGGATTTGCTCCTCCATTTTGTGATGAGTATACTTTTGAGATTTTCAAAATTTTCATCACTGAACAAAGTGATTCATGAAGAGGAAAATTTCCTGTGTCTCAATATGAATTTTTTCCAAAAGTTACTCTAAATACCAATGTTGAAAAACCACCAGCATCTGTGTCTTGCAGTCTGTTTGACAGGTATTTTCTCTACTGCCATTTGCCACTAGTGCAACTCATACGATGCACTGTAGGCATTACTTGAGGTTCTTTGTAGTGTCCCTTTGGCCCCTTGCTGCAACCCGTTTTGTTCCTTTTACCATACCTTTGTTAAACCTTACTTTCCACCCTCTCCTAACAGTTGTCTTACAGTGCAACTGCAAGGTTTTCCTCCTGTTACACATTTAAAACCTTCTTTTCTCTCAATTTCCCTTTCAGCACTGAATGACCTCATAGATCCCAGTGCGTGGCCTTTGGCCTAAATTTTATGTTTCCATTCCATTCCAAGTGTTTTACTCGAGGTTTAAAGATACTGTGCTTATGGTATCTTGGGGATTCTGTCAGTGAAGCAATTACTCCATGATATTTTTAAAACTACGATATATGGATTTTGCATTTTTTTGTTGAATCTTGCTATATTGCAATATTCCATTATTGTCTGCTCATCCAGAACATGAAAAGCCCATATGGAACTGAATGTCGTGGAATGCAAAGTTGTGATAAATATTAAAGTCTTTAATTCCTGAGATTGTTACCGAACAATTATGGAAGAGACGAGATCATAAAATGTTTGGAGAAAAGAAACTGATAAAAGAAGAGTCATGTATGTTCTTGTTTACCCAAGATACTGTCAAGGAACTCAGAGAGCATACTCTTAAAATATCTTAGCATGTGATGGGATAACTTAAGTGGAATTCTCCACATGGATGCTGTGTGCACAGTGAATACGATATTTAATTTGTTATTTTCACTTTGTGTTAGAATTGTTATTGGGGACCAGCTTTTACTCACTCAGAAATGCAGGTGAATATGCAATATCAAGTCAGAATTCTCTCAATTGCATGTTATGTACTCTTAAAAAACGTGATAATAAATGCTGTTTTTCCTCTAATATATGGTCACAAAACAACATAATTCAGCGACCTGTCTTTACTGTGACTTTTAATTTTGTGTAGAATTATAAGAATTGCATATGATATAGGGTGTATACAATTTAGATTATACCATTGACTCTTACAACTTGTAGTCTTTACAAGGCAGGTCTGTCACATCTTCCATCCCTGTAGTGGGATAGTACCATCAGTGCACATCACATGGTGCACTGTAGGCATTATTTAAGGGTCTTTGCAGTGTCCCTTCGACCCCTAGCCGCAACCTCTTTCATTTTTCTTACTGTACCACCTTTCATATTCACTTTCTTCCATCTGACTTTCCACCCTCTCTAACAGTTGTTTCATAGTGCAACTACGACGTTTTCCTCCTGATACTCCTTTCAAACGTTCTTACTGTCAATTTCCCTTTTAGTGCTGAATGGCCTCATAGGTCCCAGCGCTTGGCTATGGGCATAAATTCTATATTCTGTTCTATTCAGTAACATCTTCCATGCTTAAGCCCCACCTTCCTGTTTTCGTCTCTTGTTTTTTCAGGTTGGGCTATTGCAGTGCCCTTTCCATTCCCCTTGCTTTCATGGAAACAAATTATGGTTCAGTAATATAGGCACAAGTTCACTTTCATTGGGGCAAGTTTCACATGTTCAATTAGCCTGCGCCAGATATAATGTTATCATCTGCTATTCAAATCGTTACTTAGTCTATCTTCATGAGTGTTTTAGACTCACATTCTCTTATCAGATCTTTCATGTGGTGATAAAGCAAAACTTTTGTGTGCTGTAAATTTATTTATATTCATGTGTGTTGTAATATTATGTGATTTTACTTTTTTGATTGTGGTTTGTTTATATTATAAAACGTATTAGGCTTATGGTAATGGATATTTATATAATTAAACAAAATTTGATTCATTGCATTTTTATAGTTTTAATTTCTACTACAGTATATGTTAATTTGTAAGTACAGTAGAGTTGCCACGAATCAGAGGTGATATTAGTTTAGCTCAGGAGTCATTAGTATTATGATATGCTATAGGAACTGAAATGCAGTTCAGACCACATGTGTACAGGTGATAATGTACTGAAGCTTATAATTTTGCCAGGAGAAATGTATTTTATTAAAAAAAAAAATTGGTTTTTTGTTATATAAATTTTACTCTATAGTGCAGTTTTCTTTTTGGCCACTTAGCAAGTGTTGTAGATTTAGGTGTTTGCAACTCGATAGTAAAGCATTAACAGAACCTATTGAACAAACTGTTAAAATTAATTGTCATTACCAGTGGTTATTGTAAAAGTACCGTGAGGCATTTTGGACAGAACCTTGTGTATTTAGGACATCTCACTTCAATCCTTTTTCAAACGTTTCTATATCAAAGGGTTAAACCACTCCCTTTGAAAAATTTCATGTTTCAATCTCTTATTTATTACTTTAGGAATTTATTGATTTATTTTTTCTTTATTCTCTCTGTATTTCCCTTTACCTTCTCTTACTGCCTAATGAGCACCATATTCTTTGGAAGCTTGAATTTCAAGTCAATGGCCCCTGTGGGCTTGTTCCATATGAATATGGTACATCTTCTGAAAAATAATAATAATAATAATTTCTCATAAATGCCTTGGCTTTTCATCACCAGGCTTCTACTTTAGGCAGAGAACGTGCCAGCCAAAGACAGCCCTGTCGATGACAGTAAGTTCAGGGGTTTAAAATTCTTCAATCATTAATGCACACTCATACTTTAACCGTGCTTTGCTAGCATTTATTCAATGTAGCCTCGTGTAAGACTGGCTCCTGCATAGCTGATTAGTTAATGATAAGTGTTCTGTTTTGTATATTTTTATAAGTTAATTACAGGTACTGTGTAATTTTATGAAGTGAACAATACGCATTAACCAATTAGCAATAAGGGTGCAGGTGTTTTTTTTCAAGTTAGATCAGACGAAAGTAAGCAGAGCATTGATGCGTAAGCAGCGGACTAGCACAAATTATGCTTGGCTTTTGCACAATGTCTGGGGCTCAGTGCTGCACAGATTGACACTTAACACTGCACCTCTCCTTGGCGGAAATGGCAAACTATATCTCACATTCTCATCGCCATGTTCTCTTGTCCCTCACTTGTTCACTAACCACATGCTTTTGTCAGCAGTTTGCAATTCACTTTTTAATTTTTTGAAGAGCATTTCTTACTGGGGTTAATATTATAATTTTTTGAAGAGCATTTCTTACTGGGGTTAATATTAATTGTCAGCAGTTTGCAATTCACTTTTTAATTTTTTGGAGATCATTTCATACTGGGGTTAATATAACGGTGGTAGTTACAGTCAGGATAATTTTGTAGTGACCTAAACTTAGCCACCACGTTCAGGTGGTGGCTGGTAAGTCATTGATATTAGCTGAAGATTTAATAGTATTCTTTGCCTTTGGGAACTTGTAACTATTCTGGATTTAGAGACTGGAACAACTTTGGATTTAGAGCTTGGTGACATGTGGCTGGATTTATACACTGAATTTGGACTCTGATTAAGATGCTGCCCTTGCTGTCTTGGCAGGAAATAATTCTAGAAACAGATTGTTTTAAATTACCAGAAAATAGATCAGAATGACAAAATATTTACCAGAGATCATGTTTTTCATTGTACAGTATTTTAAGACAATGTTTTTATTAGTTTCACCTTTGGGCTTAATACTGAAAGACAGCAAGAGCATATTTTTATATTGGCCAAGCTATCTTGCCTTTCCTTTTATCTAGTATGAGTTTGAAACAAGTTTGGTTCGAAGGTGCGGGGATGCAGAAGTGTCCTACGGAAAAGAGAGGCTATGGAGAAAAAATTGAAAGTCTTTGACTTCCTTGTGACAACATAGTCCTTAGAAAACTAAGTCATACCAATAATTACTATACTGTATTTTCTGCGCTCTTGTTCCTTCATCTTCATTATTTTGAATTCATGCAATGTATTTAGTAATGAGGTACTAACTCGAGGAGTATGAAAAGGTTTAGAAAGTTTGAGGTAATGAAAAATTATATGAAATGTTACAAAATAGGAAATGTTTCACTTTTATAATGGTAGCTTTAATATTCTTTGTTTATACGATTTGATATTTTGTTATAAAATTAAGATAGAGGAGGTACAGTGATATGTTTTTACTGAAACACACTTGGAATATTTAAGCAGCTTGGAATATATATGATATTAGACATAAGTCTTATTTGAAGTATTGTATAGGCAAGTGATTGACATTTAGCTTTATGATATAAAATGTCACCAACTTTTTTGAACAATTAATGAATTTTGTAAGTGTCTGTTCATAGCAGATGCTATTGAACATTATTAACGTTGACTTGCATTATCCACAGTCTCAGTTACCTGTGGATTCAGCATTCAACAGCGTCAGTTAACTGTGTTCAGAAAATATTCATTGTTAAAATAAGAAAGATGCAGTTATTCGTATTGTTGTATTTCAGATTTATTGCATGGTCTGGCTACGATTCATTTTGGAGCCACTGTTCCTTTGTCTCGTTAAGCCTTTAAGTACATCCGTGCATTCCTGCATTTTTTTGTTTTGTTAGTAATGTTGTAGCAGGTATAAACTGCTGTATCCACACACTCTTGTTTAGTGTGTCTGGTCACATCTGGTTAGTATGGCCCCAGAGTGCGAGCATAGCTAGTGACACTGCAATTCTGCCAGACCCAAGGAAGCCTGTAAAGTCCCCTTCTTCAAGTCAGAAAATTAGATTCTTTGTTTAATGCATAAAAAAAAAGTACCTTTACATTATTTAGGAAGTGAACATTGTTTGGCTCAAGATTTGGCATTTGATGGTTAGCAGTTTTGGTGGGTTTCTGTCAGATGAAGTCCCAGCTGTTTTCAGAGACAACCATAGCTAGAGGAACTGATCATGGACAGTTTGACTTCATTGATACTAGTTAGTCGTAAGTCCTACTTCTCGCAGGAATTAGATGAGAGTCCACTCACTCGTAGTGAGCTGGTAGAAGCTTTTGAAAATGCAGCGGATGGTGTGTTAGAATGTGATCCAAACATGGAAAAGGATTTTGTTTTTCGTCTGTGGTGTCACACTACCATAGGCATTTATTGTATAGTAAGATGATGAAAGAGAAGAGGATTATAGATTTCAGACCAAATTGATAGAGTTCGTTAATTCCTCGCAGGTCTGCCTTCAGCAAGAGCATTGCCCAAGACCCATATTCCTTCAAGTTCAGTGCCAAGTATGATTCTGATGGCAATGCTAATAATGCATAGCCATTAGGCACTGTGAAAGAGCCCTCACTTGGGCTAATGAAACATCAGGACTCTTACAAACACTGAGCAGTCCATATTGAGGGACAGACAAAAGAACAGTCTGCAAGATAGGTAACCTCTTGGCATCCACCTGTGTGAATATTCATTCAAGTTCCTTAGCACATCTATGAGTGGAATTGGTCATCATCCGCATCTTGTGAACGAAGTGCAATAAGAATGGGTAGGGATGCTGGTAATTTGCTGTAAAGTAATGGGTTTGAATTGTGAAAAAGTACTGTAATTTTCTTTAAAGTAACGAGTTTGAATATGAAACAACTGCTCTAATTTTATTTACAGTAACATTGGTTTCAAATTAAATCCATCACTTTATGATAGTGTGAGTAGCTATTTATGTGGGACAGTTTTGATGCCCAGGTTTCCCATAGACAGAAAATACAAGTAAACATGCTGGTGAAATGATATTATTGATTGAGAAACTTATATCCAACAGAAGTCTTGAAACTAACAAGGGTCTGTGACTAGACAAGGGCTTTGTTTATAAGGCATAGTTTTAACATAACTTTCAGCTTTCACCTTCAATTAACGTCGAAAAAATAATGTTTACGTTAAGGGTGAGGCTCAGGAACAGGTACCCCAAAAGATCTAAGTTTGTGGGTCAGAGTATTGCTAAAGAATATGGTGATGATGAGTCTGCACTCACCCTTCTTTCTCCGTGGGTTATGACACTAAGACCAGCTGCTACTATTGGACCAATAGAGTATAAATCCTTCGAATGATGTGTTAAGTTACTCCGATTAAGTTTGGTAAAAGGGTAAGGGAACCACCACATAGCCATACTATTCACGTTTGTGTTAGTGTCCACATTTATTGTAAAAGCTTCAGAGGTCGAAATGGCCCTGACTTCATGACTTCACATTTGTATCAGTGTCCACATTGATCTTAACTGCCATGGAGGTTGAAATGGCTTTGACTTCATGACCTTTGACCTTAAGAACAAATGGCTCAAACCAAGATGGAGGCATGTGTGCATGAAATAACCAGCCTTAGCCAAGAATATGTTATGTTATGCTTTGAGATTACCTCATAAGGTTGTCCCATGACAATGGTACTTTGAACATCCACCAGGAGTTTTAGAAGGGTGAGCAACAGAACTTTTTATGGCCACAGTGTTGCTATTAGTCATTACAGCATTAGCTGATGTCCCCAGCTGGTCCGATGAGTGAGGAAGGAAGAGTCAACCTTCATGTTGTCTAAGGGAACTATTAAAAGTGCCTGTATCCCATGGTCCTTGATCTAGAAGTGCTGAACAGTTACTAGTTCCACCATTGGAAGTGCTGAAGGACCCATTGAATGCTCAAACAGGTGGAATTCAGAACTCCTCCTCTGTGAGGATGTATCTGGAAATTACACTATTGCTGACAGGCTGTCACACAGTTACTGGTTTGTTGTAATGCTTCATTTGGTATTACCATTACATTTTGCCATTTGGTTACGTGCTTCACCTGCTGCTGATGAGTTGGGTTAACTGAGAGGAGATACCTACTACTTATTACTGCCTAGGAGTGATTTGAAATGATGGACTATCACTCTACCAAAACTAGTCTGATGTAAGGTATGGTTTGTATCTATGAAACAGTAGAAAACTGGACTTACCACCACCTGACTGATATCGTGGAAGTCCTAGTCTCTGACATAGTCTCTGACACAGTCTCTGACACTTTTAGTTTGGCGATAAAATTTTGTGCACTGATTCAGCGTAATTGATCTAAATGTACTTATCAGGGTTATGTTCTCTGGAGGAGGGACTGGAAACCAAGGCAAAATTAAAGGCAAAGCAGGCAGCAGTAGCGGCAGCAGCAGCAGCAGCGGCAGTGGTAGCGACAGCAGCGAGAGCGCTGCAAGTGGAAGCAGCAGTGGCAGCAACAGCATCAGCAGTCACACCCACGACAGTGGCGATAGCAGCAGCGGTACGACACCCCTGGGAACCCCACCCCACGTCCAGATGGCTTCTCATGAGTCCCTCAACTCGGAGTCCAAGTCTAGTTCGCTCAACTCCAAATTAGGACATGAATCGGTGAGTGCCGTGGCGCGTCCTCTGCGCACGGACGCCCTAACGTTAGTTCTACACGTTTACAGACGGTAATACTGAAACCTTATGTTATTGATTACTGCAGGACCTCTAAGGTATCTAACGTATCCTTAGAAATCGCTTTATTCATCAGAGAGTTTAATTTTATTTTTGTTCATAAGGGTAAAAACAAAGACTTATAGCTCTTATGGCAGGCATTTTATCTTTCAGTTTGGCCTTTTTATCTTTGGAGATATATTTTTTCACTTGAATAAAATTTATCATAGGGTTTTTTTTAGTGAGTATGGTCATATGTATTTACCGTTATAACCACTTCCTCTAGGAAATATACTTTAGGATGTGTTACAAGCGTTATGAAATATTCTCTCTCAATTTGTAGGCATACCTGATGTTCTTGTCGATGCTTGAAGATTGTTACTAACCTTTTCGACAACTGGTAATGGTTAGAAATTAATCATCTCATTCATACCAAATCACATGTAACTGGGTGATTAACCTTTTATTCACCTTATGCTATAATTTTTAACACCATGGCGGAGAAAATTATTTCCATTATATGTGATATGTAAATGTGTTACTTTTTCTCAAAAATAATGTACAGCTCTTCTATAATTTTATTTTAAGGTAGATATTAAAGAGTTATTAGCAAGGAAATGCAACGTCTTGGGATGGTACATTTTTGGTGTTTCTAGCTGTAGAGATTGTCTTCAAACTTAAATGGGACAGAAGATTCCAGGATTTTCCCTTTAGATTTTTGAAATGAAGTGTCTTTGATATTGCCCTTTCTATCTTGCACTGTGGCTCATAAAGCAGTTCTGATGGGGAATCTTTATAAGAATTATGGAAAGAGATTGCAGAGAGGAATTTGGGAGAAAGTGTTAGTAATTGACCTCTTTCACTGTAGACCTGATTGTAAAGCTCAGTGAGTTGCTCTTACTTTGGCTAGGAACTAGTAATCATGAATGCCCTAGCAGTAAATTCCATATCATCTTTGTTTCCATATGAATTACGTACTCTTACTTCTATATTTGCCGTAAGCCCTGGTTATTAAAGGTAAACTGAATACTGAATTGCTGAGTAAAAATTAATTCACTGATAGTTGGACCTTGGTGGAATCTTACCTCTTGCTTGCCTTTACAGTTCTCCATCCCCGACTTGCTTTCATTTGTAGAGGACACATTGTATTGAGGACTCTCCACTAACCCCCCAGTTTCTTTCATGTACTTTGTATTATTTTATTTTTGGCACTTCAGAGTCAGCTCAGTATTTTTGTAACTTATAATCCTTGTCACCATCTTTAGTAGAATACAGTTCACTTGGGACTTTTACATGTAGGTGATAGGATTATGGGACTTTTTTGTGTAGGTTGGTGTAATGAACTTACTTACTTTGATTTTATTAATAAAAGCAAGCTGTTTCATTCCTTCCCTTTGGGGATATATATTTCATTAAAGCTTAGGCAAAATTTATTATTTAATTTTAGACATTTTTAGCATTACTGTTTGTGTTTATTCTGGTATTTACTACTTCTTGTTTTAGTCTGCTGACCTTGGTAAAGCACAAGTGATCAATACAAGTACTGTGTGCAATTTTATGTTTCTTATGCTTTGTCCATTTTTGTGCATTCCCCTCTTATGTGACTGATATTAATAGATATTACCGGTAGTTAACACAGTAGAGGGCTGGCTCTCACAGATTCCTTGGCCATAAGGACCTCTTCCATGAGGGAGGTATCACATCTTGAGCTTAACCTCCCAAGTGAAATTCCCCTGATAGGCAGTATTGGTGGAGTGAATGATACAAGAGATTGTTATATTTTTTATGTTAAATTTCAAAGCAAAAACAAAGATCCTGGCTATAAAAGATGAGGTGATGACCGGTTTTGTGATGTCCAATCCGATCTTCCCTTTTGGAGAAGACAGGGTTGAGGTTAGTAGCCAACATGAGAGCTGGGTTGGATTTTTATATATATAGAACAGGGCTCTACAAACCTCCTTGTTCTGGTGACTATGACCGTAGACGAGCAACAATGGACTGTTAAGGGTACTATCTTGTTTTACAGTCTGCTAGTCAAGTTTTGAAACATTGTACAGTATGCAGATTGCTCCAACCCCAATGCATTGTGTTTTAAAGATCTCTGACCCAAAATAATTTTGTCTTGTTATTAGAGTTGTTACTCTCATTGAACTAATGATACTTGCTGGATATCCCACTTTATCTAGTGCCTGAATACTGAGATGGCATTTCAAGTAGCTTTGTGAAATTGTCCTAATTTTGCCCTAATTTCTCAAATGAATAAAGTTTGTAAGATTTTGTAGTTTGTTATACAGTATATAATTTTTACTTATCAGAAGAGACCCAGTGATTATTAGGAATGCTGGCTCAGTTTCCTGGCAAAATCATTCTATTACAGTTTGTTGATGAATAATGGCTAAGACCAAAGTTAAGGTAACTGTTGTTTTTATTATTCTGAGTCATTTCTAAATTCTGTTCGGAGTTATCCAACGGATTTGTTTGCAAGCGAGAGGTAAAAAGTGGAGCTGGATAAAGCTAAGGAATTGAGAAGTAAAAAGTAGTGCTGGATAAAGCTAAAGGATTTGAGAGGTAAAAAGTAGAGCTGGATAAAGCTAAAGAATTGGAGAGGTAAAAAGTAGAGCTTGATAAAGCTAAAGAATTTGAGAGGTAAAACATAGCGCTTGATACAGCTAAAGAATTTGAGAGGTAAAAAGTAGAGCTGGACAAAGCTAAAGAATTTGGACAGCTAAGCAGGAAGAGCTAAAGGGAAAAAGCTGAAATTGATGCAGTAAAGAGTTTAAAAAACATTGAGGCATTCTAAGGGACACTACAGGCAATATAACCCTCAGTAGGGATGGAGTAGCTACATGTTTTTCACTAAAGTCCCATCTTCAACTTTGAGAAAATGAAAGTTTGCAGCAGGTGGGATAGGGAGGTACCCAAATAGGGAAAATCTGACCCATTATTCTTTAATTTTAATCAGTAGTTCAGCATTTTGTTTGATGTAATGTTAAAGCGTAAGGAAAAGTAAGAGATTTGAATCGCTGAACACACCAGTTTGTTTCCCATATTGATGTAGTGTTATGTAAATCAAATAAATTTAATTAAAGGAATTTAGGTTTTATGAAGGATGTATGTAAAACAACGAGCATATTGGTACCATATTATATAAAGTTACCATGGGTTAGTCTTGCATGTGTCAGGTATGCTGAAAATGTTTGCATTTGGTAAAATGGAGTGGTATTTGAGTCAGTATTGTGAACGGGCAATTAGAAAAATATATCTCCTAATTTAGTACTAGTATCATTTAGTCAGGTAACTATTTTGAACATTTAGGCAATCATTATTATATTTTATAAATTTCTTTCCTTCCTCTGTTTATAGTTATGTAGCACCTTTTCATCCTTGGGACCTGGTGCTTTAAAAACTGAAATATCTCCAGTAGTTCGTAACTCTGACCATGTTCATGACCTCATTACTGATCTGTTTCCACTTCCGTTTACATCACTTAGCTTAGTCCTTCTAAGTCTGTAAAACTTAATTTCTGCTAACCATGCTTTCAAGAGCTTTCAACACTGACCTCTCGTTGTGACATGATCGGAAGAAATTACTTTTTTGCAAGCATTTACCGTTTACTTTTGCGAATTAGTGTAATCCTGAATTAAGAATATTGTTTTAGCTGAATGTTAAGATATGTTTCTGTTTTCTTTTACATTGATTTTAGTGACATGATCAGTGTTTTGAGATGTGGCTATTTAAGGATACTGTACTTGCTCAGATTTTTGGTGAATTGGCTACCGTTTGTCATCTTGCAGAATTCAAGGTCTTCTAAGGTTTTTTCCGCTTACATATTGTCTCTTAGTGATAAATTAATGATTAACAGTGCTGTGGTATGAGCTTTGCTAATAAGCATCAGAGGATAAAATGTTTGTTAGCTCATTCAATAGGATTTGGACGTGAATTGTTCCGTTTCCAAACTAGAAGCTAAATAGTACAGTAACTTATTTGATGTTATGGTAGATGACTTTGCTTCTTAGTATTGTAGAGTATGGTACAGTATTTACTCAGTGGACTATTCTTAAGTCATTTTTAAGTAATTGATCATGTCACACTGGCCTAGTCTAGTATCTGACTTTATGCCTTGGATTGCATGCGGGGTCAGGCTGGGTCACCCTCTGCGGGGTCTCCCTCCCCCCCAAAGAGTGCCTGCTCTTCCAGCTCCACTTCAACTGACCATCACCATCATCAACTGTCGCATGTTCTCAGCGCAACTTCCAAAGTGAGTAACGTTCCGCGTGGGCCCTTTTGTAGGCTTACGGCTACTCTAGCAACAGAGCTGGGGCGGGCGAGCGTGTTATGATTTGCCTTTGGGGGAGATTGGTGCTGTTCCAAGGTGTCACTGCTGGTAGAGGTCATCTGTTGTTATTGTAGCCTGTGGCCTTTTTTTCTGTGAATGTTTTCACGTTTTTGTCTAGCCGTAAGCATTTGTCATGTTTGTTTGTACTTAGTTTGTCTATTGATCTGTAATATTCATTCATATAAGTATGCATCTATTATGCATCTATAAGTTCTGATTGGTGGAAGTGATTCATGCATTCTGTCAGGGAAGAACCCTCTCCCCCCATACCTTTTCCTTGATGTACCATAAAAAGCCAGTCCAAACATTGCAGTGCATCTCATCTTTAAGTAGTTTAACCCTGAAGGGGGAAAAATTTAATAATTCAGGAAAATTGTAATTTGAGTCCATGAAATTCTGGAAAATTTGTTGTTGCTGAATACTGTATTTTACTCTGGTAGTACAGGTATAGGTATATGGCACTAAGTGAAAGTAAAGTACTTGCTTTCTTGTACTCTACATATATACAAGTGTTCTTGGTGTAGGCAGTGCCCGGTTATCAGCGGGCTTGGTTGTCGGATATCTGGTTTCATGGCGCTTGGCTAACGATGAAAATTGGCGATTTTTGGTGCCGATATGCACCGATAATTGGGTATTGGTGCCGATATGTACCTAACAGAGGCACTGATCTCCGGTTATCGGCGCCGATAAGTGCTGAAAATCGCTGATTTTCGGCTATCGGCAATTTTTACTTACTTGTCATGCCGTTGGAATGGAACCCCCACTGATAACTGGGGGACATCCTGTATTGATAAATTAACTTTGATGTACATTATTTCTGGCGATATGTTCGCAAAGGCATGATTCAGACAAAACCAAAGCAAAGCTTTCACGGCAATGTCTGGTTGACATACTGCAAAAGAAAAATTGTCAGAAAGCCAACATCTTATTTTTAATTTGTTTAGTTTATAAATTAAATCGTTGGTTGTATTGGTGGCAGCCTAGGATGAAAATTCAGAACTGAGAGTTAAAACCACTTTTACATTTTCAGGAATTACAACATTTATATGTTAACTTTTTTATTTCTAGTTTTGTATGGAAAGTAAAGCTTTTGGCAATTTGAAGACTACTCTCTCCCGTAATTTGAGATTATGATTATTAAAGAAATTTTAGCAGGACCATATGAATATGCAATCATTTATAGACTCATAGAGTTTTTCTGGAGAATTTTTTTTCTTTCACTTGAAAGATAATGACTAGAAAAAGGTACATTTAAGAAGTTGGACTGCAGGGTGGGAACATTTGATAAAGATGGGTGAAGGGTATTATTTTTTTATACTGACAATTACAAGTGGCATTTAACTAGAATTATGTGAGCGCTATTATCACCAGTTTATTAGCTATTCAAAGAGGTTTATACCCTTGAGAATATTATTAGTGCCTTCCTCTTCTTCACAAATGTAGTAAAGTATTTTGAGTTGGTGTTATCTAGTGAGATGTGTTTCAGTATTTGAAAATTTGGTGCCATTACCTTTGGTAGCTAATGAATACTTCTTTTGAATGGTTTGGATGAATCACAAGCTAATCATTTTTAAAAGTTTTGTATTTATTAAGTAATTATTAATTTGTTTAATTGTTTGCTGATACTTTTGTGTTTTAATTCATTGGACATTTTAAATTTAATATCTAAGAAGCTTTTGCTGTGATAGAATATTTATATACATCAAGAGATTCATTCTGTTTCTTGCATGCCAAAGAGTTTTGTAAAGAAGATGTGGAGTGGTGTCCTTTTAGAGATGTCAGTTAATAACTCTGTGAAGAGAAAAATGAAATGGTGTTTGAAATGTGTGTACTGTAATTAGGAGGATATGAGTACAGTGTAAATGAAATTACAATTTATTACATGAGAAGTGGATATTTGCATTATATGTCCAGCCGTTGTGGAGCCAGTAAAACCCAAGGCTGTTTTAAGGTTTCATGAGTGTGTAAGTATAGAGCACTGGGAGTAAACATCATAAAAATGTAGTAAAATGTAGATATTTTCATTCAGACTTAGGTCCCTGCGGTATTCATTGTTCATATAGTGATGTCTTGTGAAACAGTTTGACTTTCAACCGTAACATGTTCTGATTTTTTTAAAAATTGCGTCACAACATGCCAATAATGGTAATTTTTTCATGAAGTGTTGTGGGTGTGTTCTCTTTTAACTCTGGGAGTGCAAACACTTTCGAAACTTAAAGCTTACTAATAGCAATCTAATGACTAATATGAGTTTTCTTAAATGCTTTTTAATTGTATTGGTAACCATACTTAGTACTTTGGTTATATACAGTTTTAGTCATGTCTGATTGCAGTAAAAGGACCTTTGGTAAATCTGTGCTTTTTATTTTTTGCCTGAGCTAATTTGTTTCCTTTATGTCAAGGATGTGAAGAGATTACCGGCCAAAATGCTTTGAAGAACATTTTGACGATCGTTGTCACGTAATGACCTAAAGGTTGCTTCAGTTGTACACAAGGTGTTGCTGCGTTTGGCTTGACCATTATTATTTTTGCATAATTTGTCTGATGCGTAATGAAGACATGGCTGTTCAAATTATGTAGCTTTAATAATATTGGCTAGGGTAACGTTCTTAGGAAAGGTGAACTAAAGAAAATGTTGCATACAATATAGTGTTCACTACAGCCTTTCAGATTTTGAAATCCTGCATTTAATAATTCTCACATTACAGTATGTATTTATATAGTAATTCATTACATAAAAATAGCAAAAATATAATTTGGAATATCATTGGAAACCAGATATTTTGAATATTTTAGATATTTTTTTACTGTCAGTGAACAAAATGGATATGTGTATATTTTTTCATTTTTCTGTGCAAAGTATTGGTGAGCAGTATAAAATGTTGCTGTAGAACTTAATTTTAATGTTGCAAAGTAATACTGATTTAAAATTTTATGAAAAAGATGGACAGGAGAAGGTTTATAATAGATCTAAATCTCATGAACTTTTATTTTTTTGTGAGCAGTGGTCCCTGACCCATGAGAGTGCGCAGGTTCATCTGCACAGTGCCACAATGGTTTTGCTAACCGTATGAGATGTTTTTTCAGCATGACATTGAGATGTATAAAGTGCTGTTTGAGCATGTCCTAAAGATGTGTTTCTTTAATGCTAAGTGTTGATAAGAGATTTTGATATCTGGTTACCCTGTAAATAGATGACAGTACGAGAAGGGAGTAGAACCCTGCGACCTGACGAGCCCTCTCTCTTCCCTGGAGAACACTTGGAAGGAACTGCAAGAGAGGTGACCTATCTTTGTCCTTATACGGGACCGAAGAAAGGGACGCTCTCTGTTACGAACTATCGTCTGTACTTCCGCAGCCCTGAAACAGATCCTCCCTATGAATTAGAAGTGCCCTTAGGTGTGGTAAGTTTTCAGCCTACACTTGTTCTTGATAGTAGTTGTTAGAATATTCCGTCGTATTTGGTTCAGTGATAGTTAATTGAAGTCATGGTCGGTTGTTTTTGAGATATTTTCTCTAGCAAGTAAAAATTGACTTTTTATATTTTCTTGTTATTGCTAATGCCATGACATATTGGGCTCTCTATTTGAAACCTCAAAGATTGAGATTGTTCTGAAAGAAATTGAAGTTCGTTATGAAAGTTCTTGAAAAAGATCTTATGGAAGATGAGCAAACAGGATATCTTCTAGCAGTGGTGGTCTAAATCATAATTACTATCAATAAGGAAAAAGGAAGTCATCAATTGGAACAATTTTGTCAGATAAATAGTGAATTGATGGTGCTGCCTACATCTAGAGAGGAGAAAAGTATTTAATCAATTTTAGAATTGAAGATTTAGAGAATGCATGTCAATACTGTCATTTCCGGAGATTTTTGAAGTCTCATAAACAATGTGTAGCTTTTTGCAACTTTTCATAATGTACATTTAAATTCTTGCAAAAACAGAAAGTTTGGAGTTGAATGTGATATCAAATATTGTCAGGTATTTAGAAGTATGTACAGTATTATCTACATGCAATGAATCACAGACGAAAGAACAGTATTACTTTTACTGAAATATGGCATATACAGTATAAGTAATTAATTAAGATACCAACTAAAAATGTAATAAAAAGGTTAAGCCACATACCCCACTGACTCACACGTTGTACAATGTAGTCATGTTGAAAAGGCAGGGTTGTTATTTATACAGTGTAGAAAGTGGTCTAGATACAGTATTTTGTGCAGCAGACCTTTGAATTTCACTGCATAGATGTGTTTAGATTTAAGTTTTTTATTTTTAGTAATGTATTAAATCTGTTTGCATTTTTGCAGGTGTCACGGATTGAAAAAGTAGGTGGAGCAAACACAAGCCGGGGGGAAAATTCTTATGGTATTGAAATTTTTTGCAAGGATATCAGAAATCTTCGGTTCGCACACAAGCAGGTAACACTATGCCTTCTAACCTATCATAGACAAGAATATGGCTGATCTTGTCTGAAATATATAGTGAAATATTTGTAAAAAAAAATTCAATAATGTAATACTGTACGTGTTGAACTTTGGATCATAAATATTTTATAAGGAAAAATGCAAATTTGATAGACTTCCACTCCTGCTAAGTATACAAACCTCCTTCTTATAATAGGAGTTACCCTTCATTAGAGCTTTTGTGGTCATTGAAGCTCAGTAATAAGGTAGTTATTGGTGTGTGGTAGGAATCCCAGCACTCACCTGACCTAGGCTCCACTTTTCCTTGAGCTGCTGTCAAGATGTTTACAATGCAGCTCTGCAGTAACGTACAGGCTTTCTTTTGATGACATTTTTAAAAATTTTTGTATGCTTGTTTTCATAATTTGGCCATGTATGTGCCAGTCAGTGTATATGGTGCCTGAGAGATCTGGCTGTGAGGTGGTGTTCTGGGTGTAGATGTTTATGTACCTGATTCATGCCTCCTCCCCCCTCCCCAACCGTGTGAACAGGCTTATGAGGAGTGCCGTGATTGATCATCAACAGAGTGATTGAAGTACAGCTCCAGATGGAATGAGCAAGGAGGGAACTTCCATTCCATTTCTGGGAAATTAGACTATTCCATCCTTCTACTTTAGGGATGACATCCACAAGTTCTCAGATTTGTCCTCTCTAGGACAAAGCCAGTGCATTGCGTAGCTGCCTAAGTTATGCTGGGTCTGAAAAGCACCTTGCTTAAGGTATAATGGAAGACAATATACATAGATGTCATGTGTTTGGATTTTTCCCCACCCCTTCCTCTTCTGTTCTGCAGATGACCAGTATACATGATATACACTTGTCTAGCCTGATGCAAGAAAGCTACGTAGCAGGGCTTCCAGTCTCAAGGCCAGGAGACATGACTCCTTCCATCCTTCCCCAGACAAAGTGACCTGGCCATAGACCTAATCATTCTTCATTTTTTGTGTCGATAGCATTACTTACCAAACTGTATTTCCCCTTTACTTCAGGAGGTTAACCTAAACTTTTTGTGAGTTGTGTTCATACAAATTTAGTAAACTCTGGTACGATTCCCTATCATTCCATGCATCTTTAAATGCCAGGCTGTATAGGAGGCCATGGCACTAATCCATACCCTGCTCAAGTACATGACTGGGATGCTGACATTACCAGGAAGTGATAGCTTTTGCTCGCAGTGTTTCCATTCTTTTGTTCAGACTGCTTCCTCAAGCACTATGGGACACAAGACAATGCTTCTGACCTAATGAATGAGTCACGAAGGTCTGATTACTTTGTAGGAACAAGCTGCAGTTTATCTTGTGAAATTAATTGTATTTTTTTAGATATACAAACCATCTTATGTCAGATTTCCCACTTCTAACCATCCCTGCTGCTGTTTATGTAGCCAGATGGAAAAGTGGAGTTTCTGCCGAGTGAGTGCTAGGAACCCCCCCTTCCCAACCTGCCCACCCGCCCATCCACCCACA
Organism: Macrobrachium rosenbergii; assembly: GCF_040412425.1. Taxonomy (NCBI): domain Eukaryota; kingdom Metazoa; phylum Arthropoda; class Malacostraca; order Decapoda; family Palaemonidae; genus Macrobrachium; species Macrobrachium rosenbergii. The sequence goes on along the minus strand of NC_089770.1, from coordinate 7,305,782 downwards.
CAGACTTTCATAACACACCCTTTATTACCTTGTTAACAAGCTTTAACGACTGCATCAGTTCGTACTGAAAGGTAACTCCATATAAGACAGAGGTATGTATATCTAGGAAAAATACAGTTTACTGTACAAGAAAAATTGCATACGTTTTTGCCTTTGAAGTTTTTCACCTCAATATAATTTTTAAATTTATTTTTGATAGGTGTCGTTACAACTCAGCTGTTAGTATAGAGCTTTGTTATAATGTTAGAAACTTAAAAAAGTCTTGATTTTAATACTCTGTGCCAGTTATATTTTCTTATTTGAGATGTGTCATAGACAGGTGTCTTTTCATGCTTTTTCATGTTTTCTATACTTGTTAGAATTTCTGTCTCTCTACTGTGGTTAAACAAACATGCATGCTTACTTTGCATCGTTGATAAATGCTTTACTAACAGCATGTCGTCTATGCTGCCGGTTGGTTGATAGAGTTAGTCAGTATCCATTATTAATACATAGGATTTGCCTTATTCAAACAAGTAATGGGATTTTGGGGTAATTTGATATTTAACACCATTGCTACGATCTTTTGCAAGAATTAAAGGGGCAAATACCATTTCTGATGGAAATTTTTAAAGATCCAGTCACTGACGAAATTGTGTTGTTTGGTTTTAAGGCTTCTCCCATAAATAACTGCACTTCTTAAAGGGAGCACTTCCCATTGGGCAGTTGGTATACTGCCTATACCTTGCGTAGCACACTGTAGCCAGTAAAGAGTTTCTTTGGCCCTTCCCCTAGAGTGCAGAGCTGCATTGCTTTCTTCTTTCCACCAAGGTGGTCAGCTTCGTTTTGTTGCTTTAACTTTTCACTTCTTGTTTAGGAACAAGTCCTTTGACCAAGTCCAATTGTGCAACTATGAAAAAACTCGGTCTGGTTTAACCACTTGAAAATTTAACGAGTGAAGCCCTTCCACCACAAAGATAATGTCTGTTTGTTCAACAGAGCTGCTCGATTGTCTCTCTGATATGTCATGTATAAGATTGATCCTATTTAATCCAAGAAATGTAGTTAGTATTTGTTTGACAATGCTGCAGAATTGTTTCTCAGTTATGAGGTGAAAGGTTAATCCAGTGTGATCCCCAAAAAACAGGGTTAGGGTTCTATAGCTTTTTATCACTTGTTGAGATGATGGGTTTTGACTGTGTTGGTTTGAGAGACTAGATGATGTAGTTAATAGGCTTGAGGGACTAGATAATATAGTTAATAGGCTTTAGTCAAGATTAGTAAAGATTTCCCTTTTCTGTTGAGTGAGGATTGTCATGCTTTTAAATACCATAATTAGATGTTCTTATACAAAATGGGATGTACAGTATTCTTTGTTGCCTGTTTACTCACTTATATGTCTTATGCTTCATTTTATACATAAGTACGTATAAAACATGCTTATGCATGAAACGTACCAGTTAAAAGTAAATGCCAAAAGATGTTTAACACATGTGTAATACATTCAAGAGCAATGATTATCCCACCAACAGCCTCGCCTTTAAGTGGTTCAAATTTCTCAGGGGAAACAGTTTCGTCCGTTGTTGCATTTTTTTGTAAATAGTAAGTTGTAATATGATCTTGTATAAGTGCTGTATGAATGACTTAGATGTGGATTACTTATGTATTTGCAGAGTGTCAGTGTGCTTTATAGGGTAAAAGTTTATTCTCTTTATGGAAACCACTGGAACAAGTACAGGCAGTCCCTGAGTTAAGGCAGAGATCCTTTCCTGAGGCGCAGCTTAAGTCGGATCTTTAAAAAATTTATACAAATAAAAATATGATGAAAGCCTTACCTTTAATCCTGTGGTTGGCTTGCACACTGGAAGGATGGTGATACTTATTTAAATGAGGGAGCACAGAAACTAGTACCCAACCCAACATGGCCTTAACTTTGGGACTGCCTTAACTTGGGTTTTCGCCATAAGTCGGAGACAAATTTTTTATGAATATTTTTGAAAAGTGTCGTAAGATCAGATTGACTTAAGCCAAGACCACCTTAACTTATGGGCTGCCTGTAATATCATATTCTTAACTTGCAAAGGCATAAAACAAGAGGAAATTATGGAGCAGAAGTAGAAAAAGGGATGTCATACCCTTCCATGAATAATGCAGATTTTCACATTAACTAATGACCTGGTCTTTGTAACCTTAGCAGTTCAACAAAGGAGCAGCGAATTCAGACTATTTCCAGCGTCTTCATGTGAACTTGCATCTTCTTCACAATAAGTCTTGTTACTTGCTTTATTTTTGAACAAATCCTATAATGACATTATGCCCGTGGACTGTACTTGTATACGTTTTTTATATCAGATGCCAGACAATTTAAGTGCAAAAACTGAAATAAAATCAAAACTAACACAGTAAGGTATGTTTAGATGACATATATTTCTCAAGGTACAGCAGGCATAAAATGTAATGTACCTAGTGTTTATTGTATTTACATTTTAAGGAACGCATTTAAAGGAACAGCAGTGTTCCAGACAGTAATGCCAAGGCCAATGTAACGCCTTAATTACTAAGATGAGGAAAGAATTTGCCACAGAAGAAAACTTGTACTGTGAGATACAGTTCAGTTGATTATACAGTATAATTTGTCATGACAAGACAAGCAGCTTGTACCCCTAACAACACTTCAGAATGAAAACTGTGAATTTTGTATGCTTACTATAGCTGGTGTTATATTTTTACAATACTGTATTATTTTAACCAAATCACTTTCAACCATACTGTCGTTATAAAAAGTAGCCTAAACTGTAAGATTGTAATACTGGGGCTCTGTTTTGATTGTTGGAAGTTTTATATTAAAGCAGTGGAAAGAGTTTTTAACGTAGTTCATCCAGTAATGAATGGTTAGGTTTCAGAGGTGGTAATAAACTTTAAATATAGGATTACTTTTTAGGAGCAAGTGATTGCTAAAAGAAGTGGAGAGAAAGAGAGATTGTTTAAGAAATTGAACGACAGTTTTGTTTTTATCTGATGGTATAATTTTTCCCTTTAATGGTATGTCCAAGTGATGTTTCATTTTTTTAACAGTCAAAAGTAATATATTAGTAATATATGTATAACTTAGTTACAAAGCTAGAGATAGTCTTTAATCAAATTTTCCCTGAAAGAATTTCTCACATGGTAAAACAAATTATGGTTAATCTTAGCACTGTAAATGTCATGATCAGCTGCAGTGTTTGATTTTGAAGACCTCCTTTCACCCCTGATTTGGTCCATTCATTCAGCTCCAAGTATATTTTTCGAGGGAATTAAAAAAAATATTTTGTCGTGTTTAATTTGCTTGATGCGTAGCCATTTCTGTCCATTAATGTAGAGTTGACCTTCCTAACAAATTCTTGAGTAAAATCTGTTCCTTATAATTGTAATAGTATACTTTTGGCAAAACTTTGGCGATTTTCTTGGGTCAGAACTCTTTTTAACAATTATTTTGACACATAGGCTGTATAATCCTTCATTATTCATTAGGGCGACTGAAAGGAATTGGTGCATGTGGGTGAGGTTATCAAATTGCCTTTTCAAGTATATGCTGTAGAAAATTTTATCTTGACTTTGTTCTTGAGGTTTCATTGCAATATTTTATATGCATATCGTAAGCATTCTTGTAGACTACAAGCCTATTATTTTTACTGATGCTATTAAATCTGGTCAAAGACAGTTGAGCATGTACAGAATTACAGTACAAATTGGTGAAGTGATGGTTACACATGGGTAAGACATCCCATAGTTTGGGTGCCCTCAGGTCTTGTGAATTTGCTGTGATCGATAAAAGTAAGTGATAGTAATTTTCACTTGATGGAAGGAGAAAAAATTCGTTACAGGAAGTTTTAACATTCTGCGGACTTACAAGTGCCAACGTATGGAGAATTCTGACTGTGAGTTTAATGGACTTGTTTCTAGAATTTCTAAACTTTTCTTCCCTGCATAGCTCCGAGTTCCTTGTATAAGTGCTCAAATCGACTTCAGTCATCCGTTATGTACTCAAGATGAGTTCTTTCTATCCTCCTCAGTTACCAGCAGACTGAGTTAGAGTTGACTTTACTAGCAAGTAAAATAGGACATCTCCTACTTGGTGTCTTGCCCATGTTTAACTATGGATTCACTTGCTACAGCTCATAATATGGCATGGTCTACTGCCTTTGACCAGGTAGAGGGGCAGTAGTAAAACTAATAGGGGTGTATTTATGATGCATAAAGGTTGCTTTTAATATTTTGTATATTTGTACAAAAAAAAATTTCCATAACCAGCTAACCCAAAATGTATTTCTGACTTTTGTACTTACTTTCTCCTGTCTCAATGTCTGGTATTTCCTTCGTAATTGTAATGACTTTTCCCCATTCTTCTCAAATCTTTAGTGGAATTGTTTGGCCCACGGCTTGCGTCTCATGCTGTATCTTAAAGCTGCTGTGACCATTGCCACTTAGTTTTTATCATTATGTTTTGTGTCCTTTATTGTAGTACCCGTTAAGTGTTGTGTCTGTTTTGATTTGTTTATTAATTCCTTCAGCAGACAGAAGTGCAGATACCCCTGCACCTGGACCGAGAATTGTATTTCTCGATACCAGTTTTCCGAAGGTTCAGAATCCTACATAATATTGCTGGATATGGGACCAGTCAGATGAATGAGGTTAGAGTCATTTTTTTAATACAGGGAGATTTTCTTTATGGGTTATTATTTTGAAATGGCATTTTGTATTGAGAAAATACTCGTGATGTATTCTTAAGAGGTTACCGTAGTTTTTCTCAGTGTTTAATTCTTGACCTGGAAAAATTCATTCACCAATAGTGGGTAATTTTGCATCTGTGCTTAGGACTTCCTATAATTTACTTAATAGGATTTTAGAAGTGATAGTATTAGATTGTTTACTTGTACATTCAATACTCTGTATGTTTTATACTTTCTGTAATGTAGGACTAGCAGCTCAGTTTATCAAACACTGAAGCCCGAGAGTGAGAAACATCAAAGGCACACTGGGATGGGAAATGACATTGATTTTGAAAGTATACTGGCACTTGGGCAGCGTCTGACTCTGTGGTATGTGACATGTAGAACAGAAGAAGACATTAGACCTGCAAAGTTAACTGGCTAATGGGCAGGAGACTAAATCCATAACAATTACAGGGCCTGGTCTGATAGTTTTGGCAAAAGAATTAACTGTAATTGATTCTAGTGAATATGTTATAAATTGCACCACCTCTTTTTTTGTTTCATGTCATGAAATACAGCACTAATGTATTTTTTTCGACTGTCATGACGAATGGTCAGATAGAAGTTGGTAGAGTGTCAAACTCCAAAAGTGCCTTTTACATTTGGCAAAGATATACAGCCACTTCTGAATCCCTCCCTGTTTCTTGCTTTTAAAATCAGCTGTCAGCATATTATCACAATTAGCAGCAATAAGATTAACATCAGCCTGGGAACAAGATGTAAAAGGCATCACCTCTTTTTGTGCTGAACTCAGAGCATGCACACAAAGGGGGAACGAAGTAAACAGAGTGACCAGCAATACCCTAAGTCTTCACTACCTAGCCACTTTAGCCCAGGTGCTGTTTTTGTTTTCATGTCAATATCATGTCCTGTCCTTTGCAAACTTTGGCTCTAATGAAATTCTCAAATGCTTTAGATTTACTTTTATGGGCTTTAGATATTAGTAGGTAACGTAGAGTTGAACCTGGCATTGTACCTGTTTCTCACTTATCGAAGAATCTATTACTACAGATTATTCTCTTCGTGTTGCGTGACTTCATAGTTGCAACTAACCACAGCAGTAGACGTATGTTACATGATGCGAATCTGTATATTAACACGGTCTTGGTTTAGGCAGTGAATCTCTTCAGTTTCTTTCCTTTCTTCCTTTTGTATCTTTTTCTCTGTCTCTGTGCATATTGGGTTAGTCTGATTTTAGCCGATGTTAATCTTATTTCAGAACGAACAGAATCGTGTAGTCTTATACAGCATGTGGAAAACAGTGTGAATGGGTATTTTATTGGGTTTTTTATTGCACTAGATTGTACAGTACAGTATACTCTCCTGGACGTAGATTGCAGGGCAATAAGTAATCACCAGCTGTTACACTTTTTCTCACTCTCTCCTTCTCTCCTGGTGAATCCACCTATAAACAGTACCTTAAATAGCTTCAGTAATTTAACATATACATAGAGATATCTTGCTATGGGGTATCATCTTTCACACCATGCATGTTTCATTTGTGCTAAAATATGTAATTTATTCATTAACATATATGGGGTATGTTTGTAAAGCTTTATAAAATCCAAATTTACAAGGTGCAATTGATTGTGGGGCCTGTTTTTAACAGTGATACCATCAAGTGCAGTGACAAATTATTTTCACTCAAACCCACTTGCTCAGGAAAGAGTGATCAAACCATGTGCTAGATCTGAACTGGTGAATTGTGGGGTAGAAATAGGTGAGAATGCTTTGTTATGTGAAATTCCATTGTCATACCCATCAGATGTTCATTCTTCTCTGAACTTCGGTAAAGAGGTGAATGTATGTATGAGTATTTTTCTTAGAAGATTTAATCTGCCATTCTTTCATATTGCAAGGTATCATTTTGTGCTTTGCATTTCATGATGGTAATGGTGAAAAATATAATACGGAACATGGAGTAAAAATGTGCGCCCACTGTAATGAAACAACCCAAACAGTCAATGGCCTGCTTGACTTATTTATTAAGAATTCGTAAACGTTATGAATACTTTTGTGCTGTAATATTTGATTCCTTGTTCTCATTCAAGTTCTGTGAATTAATTTTAATGTTGCAAACGAGTGTTCGTATGTTTGTGTAACTTGTGTTACTTTTTGGGCAGTTGTCTGCCTAAATTTGTTGGTAAGGTTTATGATGTTGAGGTAGAAGTTAGTTGCAGTTGACACTAACAGTGACATAAGAATCCTAGCCATTCCTTTAGATTTGTCATTCGATCTGGGAGTGAGCTATAAGCTGTGGAAGACATAAGGAAACCCATTCCTTGGGGATCTTTTTGCAACTGCCATGAACAAGAGGCACACTGGATACTGTTTTCATCTAGCACGCACAATTAGTGGAAAACTAACACCCTCAGGTGCTAGTTAGGCAATCTGGAGGTGGATACCTTTCCAAACTTATTTCTTACCATCTATAGGACCAAAGTTAGTGAAAATGCTTTGTAGTGGGTCCAACAGAAATGATTGGCTAATTTGCAGTAATTTTAGGAATTTCTGATTTTGTCCAGACTCCTATATTAGCTCAATATCAGCCTATAGGTGCTACACCTTCATACCTTGTGGTTACCAGCAGTTAGAATTTCCAGATGTTACAGGTGAACTGCTATGGATCAAGTATGTATGATCTTCATTAATGTGGTATCTGTAGGTTATTTTACTGGTAATTGATTTATTCTTCTCATCAGCTGAATTCTTAGTTGGGTCCTTGTTTTTGACGAGCCGTTTCCAGGTGTTTTTAACACTCATTGAACATCTCATTTCATAACTAGTTTTGGCAGATGTTTCACTGATGTATGCCCTTCTTGACTTGAACACTCAGTAATTGTCCAGGCTTGGGAAAGATTTTAAAAAGAATAATCATTGCCAAGAATAGCAATGCAAAACTGTAAAACTTAAACTTAGGGGCAAGACCACTCCCCAAAGCTAATTTCTCCCACATCACTCTTCTCGTCCTCTGGAAAGACACCCTGACTTTCCACTTAAGTCAGTGGTCCTTCAATGAAAGAAGTTGAAGTTCACCTCAGCAAGATTATGGATAAGTTATCATGTCATGTTAATACAGTAGCTGACTTCCTCTGAGGTCTCCTCTTATACATATTTTTTTTTCAGTGGAAAGAAGTGCACTTAGATTAATCCACATTAACCTGGGTGTAGGGTAGCATTGATGATATGTTGATGTACTAGAGACTGCCGAAAATCTTTACAAATTACGCTCTTCTAAAAGGTTTTCAGTTTCATTGAGCATGCCAGGATTCAGAAGTACCATTTAAGTTGAAATCAGTTAGATTGTCTAACACTGACCTCAGTGAATGGGTGGTGTGGTAAAAGCAACGTTAACCTTAGGAGAATGAGCCAATCGTAGTGCAAGTCACTTTAACATCTTAATTTAACAGGAAATTAACTTTGCTAGTGCTTCACATATTATAAACGTATGTTTTTGTTGTTCTAAAAGATAACGCTGCATAGTAAATAAATTATATATAATTTTAGACATTTAGAATCATAAATTGAATGATTTCTAGCATGAATAAAAAGTGCAACAAAAGTAATATCCTACATTATAGCCTTGTATGTCTTGTCGATTTTTCCTTTGATTCTTTCTAGCTTTTATGCATCAGTTTTTTTTAAGTTGACCAAACAAGGGGACAATAGTTGATAAATTCAGGGGTAGTTATTTTATGATGTAGTCAAATGTATATCCTATTTTCCATTTATTCAGCCGCACATATTTTTAATACTCTGTTCCTAATTCTATCACTATTTTTGTAGTTTGGTTTTATATAAGTGTCTCGCAAAAGTGTGTAAAACTGTAACGTTAACTTTTTCGTAATCCAACAGGAGAACCATTCGAGACGAATGGTTACCGAGAAGCTTCTGCAGCATGCCTTCCCAGCATCACACAAATTACCTTTCTTTGCTTTTGAATACTGTGAACAGTACCCAGAAAATGGTTGGACACTGTATGAACCGATTGCTGAACTAAAGAGACAGGTTAGTGTTACGTAATACTTGTAATAGTCCTTGCAGTACAAAGGTTTATTCTTCCCACAATTAGGGGAGAATGTGCAAATAGTACTTTTGAAATCTGGTGTAACTGTCTGGCACTAGATGTTATCTCAGGTAGCCTGTCACCAGTCTTGTCCATGTCTCCAGCATTTACTTAATGCAAATATGTACGCAGTGTCACCAAATGTAACATAATTTTACAGATAAGACTAAAAAGTAGAATGGTCCTTTCATGGTGGAATTGCTTGGTAATCATTATGCACTTATACAGGTTCATGACTAGGAAGGATTTTTAACTGCTTTGAGAATTCACCAGTCTTATGAGAGACAAGTATTTTAAGTCAGTGTTCTGGTTATGTTACTCAAAGGTAACTGCTTTGGAGAAATTAATGATATGCAATTGCATTTCAGGGTTTACCTAACGAATCTTGGCGCATCACAAAAATAAACGAGCAGTATGAGATATGTGAAACATATCCTGCAGTGTGGGCAGTTCCTGCTGCTGCCAGTGATAACGATCTGCGAAGCGTTGCTACGTTCAGAAGTAGAGGGAGAATTCCGGTAAGAGTTCTCGTGTTGCAAGAAGTTTCTTGTCATGCTTTGCATGGATTCTTACTTTGTCACTTTATGTGAAAATTTTTCAAGGTCTCAGTATAGTTTACTTTGCTTAATATTATGAGAGGTATTTTTAACAGCATTTCTATGGACTCACCTGTTTTCCTTCAGTTTGTATATGAACAAATACAGGCAGTCCCCGGTTATTGGTGGGGTCCTGTTTCTGAGGGTGTGATGATAACCGAAAATCGCCGGTTACCGGAACTTTTTCGGCGATTTTTGAGGCTTATCGGCGCCGAAAAGCGCCAATTTTCAGTTATCGGCGCCTCTGTTAGGTATGTATTGGCGCCAGTACCCAGTTATCGGCGCCGATAAGCGGAAATCGACAATTTTCGGCGCCGAAAATTGCCGACTTTCGTTGCTAGACAAGCCCCATGAAACCGGATCATCATTAACCGAGCCTGCCATTAACCGGGGACTGCCTGTACTTTGGGCCAGCTATATGAGTCTAGAAATGGAATATATTTGTCTGGGATAATAGCTTTATAATGCAATAATTACGATTATAATAATTTCTCTAGGTCTTAAGTTGGATCCATCCCGAGAGCCAGGCAACTATAACAAGATGCGCACAGCCTCTTGTAGGTGTGGGTGGGAAGCGCAGCAGAGACGACGAAGCTTACATACAACACATAATGGATGCCAATGCCCAGAGTCATAAGATCTTCATTATGGATGCACGGCCAAAGTAAGAATTTGGAATTATTATAGCGTCTTTTGTTACTTTTGGTTTCTAATAATGTAACAGTATCAAGAGTGGCCTTGAAATTGACAGTCAACTTGACTTTTCATATGTATAACACTCGGCTCTCTAAAGTATTTGTCGAATCCATCTTTCAATAACTTGCTGTTAATGACGTGGTGCTTTGCTTTTGTTTCTGTAAGTGTGAATGCTGTAGCCAACAAAGCTAAAGGGGGTGGTTATGAAAACGAAGATGCTTATCAGAATGCAGAAGTCCAGTTTCTCGATATCCACAACATCCACGTTATGAGGGAATCCCTCCGAAAGCTGCAAGGTACGTACGGCATTTTAAGTTTCCGGTGGATTCGGTGTGTGCGTTGCATGCCCATTTAGCTTTGGGATTTTGGAATTGTCACGTGCCGTTATGTTCTAAGTTACATTCTATAATCAGGTTGATTTCTGATGTTAAGCACCTCTTGAACTTTGGAAAATGAGAACAGAGAGAAACTCTAGTTTCCCTGAGTTTAGGAAACAAAGAAATGAAAGAATCAGTCATTGAAAGTGACATTCATAATCTCGTTATATGCATGTGTATTGTTTATTATCAAGAGCGTACATTTTCTGATGACCTGATGATGGTATGGAAAACCTTATCTTCATTATTACAGTGTTTGAACAGTTTTTATGCATAAATTAATGTTTGTTAAATTCAAAATCACTTAAGATTCACATCTTCCTAAAGTTGGATAGTGTCTCTGTAAGTCTTTTGATTAAAGCAAAATAATACTTCAAGAAACTTGTATACAGCAAGTTAAACTTTTGCTTTTAATTTTCATTTAAAGCACTTAGAACTTTGAGGCTTTTTTATTTATGGCGGGCTGAATTTGTACTTTTTCATAAAAAGTTCAACTTTTGCCTTTTTCCTCAAGCCAGCTTAAGAGAGGTTGAACTTGTTTTTTTTTATTTTTTTATTGTAAGTTGTACACATGCTTGAGAGAACACACATCTTTTTTTTTTATTAAGCGAATGATTTCTTTAGTTAACTTTTAATGAATTATATAAAATTGCTGTGTTCTGTATTACTTAAGATGCAATGTTATCTTGCTTAGGTAACAATTCCCTTCATTTTCAGAGGTGTGCTATCCTCACATTGACAATGCCCATTGGCTCAGCAACTTGGAAGCGACGCACTGGTTAGACCACATCCGTTGTGTTCTCAGCGGCTCGTTACGAATTGCCGACAAAGTTGAGAGCCACAAGACGAGCGTGGTTGTTCATTGCTCAGATGGCTGGGATCGCACTGCTCAGGTTAGTCAGTGACTGTTAGTTCCTCATCTTTATTTACCCCGCAGGAGGTCAGTGCCTTCAGTGCACTGTAGGCATTACTTAAGGATCTATGCAGCGTCCGTTTGGCCCTTAGCTGCAACCCCTTACATTCCTATCACTGTACCTCTGTTCATGATCTCTTTCTTCTTACTTTTCATCCTCTCCAAACAGTTGATTCATAGTGCAACTGCGGGTTTTCATCCTGTTACACCTTTTAAACCTTTTTACTCTGTTTCCCTTCATTGCTGAATTGCCTCATGGATCCTAGCACTTGGTCTTTGGCCTAAATGCCATAGTCTATTCTATTCTCATCTTTATTCAGGATAGTTTTCCTGGTCTTCTTTTATGTACTGTAGTGATTCTGTATTTATGCATAGTATATAGATTTGGTAATGATAAGCATTTGTCTTGATATTTGACCATGATTTTATTTTTGTTTGTTTAGTATAGACAGCAGATTTAAGAATAAACAATAGATTCAGTTATTTCACTTCTAATTATTATTGCTAGTCTTAAATTGATGTATTTTAGGCAGATTTTTTCTCATCCATAATCAGTACAGTCAGCATATCCAACCACTTTGTCTTAGGTTGGCTCTGATACTCTTAAGCGTTCTGCCTTTGGAATCAAATCCTCTGATATCTTCTAGAAGCGAAAATGAGATGGTGTTTGTATTTTCAATAAGAGTGAAGTGAAACTATTTTAGCTGTACTTTTTACATTGGCTCAAGCAGAAAGGCAATTATATCTTTTCTGTGCATACTATAAGAATAGTAATATTTCATAGGACTTGGATAATTACTGCTGTCTGCCATATTAGGATAATTACTTTTCCCTACCATACTTTTAAATATTAAAATTTACTTCCTATTTTCAGCTGACAGCTCTTGCCATGCTAATGCTGGATGGTTATTACAGGACTATACAAGGCTTTGCTGTTCTTATAGAAAAAGAATGGCTAAGTTTTGGCCACAAGTTTGCTCAGGTAAGTTTCCCCTTTGTTAAACCTTTCATGCTTCTACTGTCAGTTTCCGTTTCAGTGCTGAATGGCCTTAGTTGCCCCAGCGCTTGGCATGTATGCCTGAATCTATAAATCTGTAAAGTAAATATTGTGCTATAGCTGTCTTTCAGAGATGTTCGTTTAAGGTATTGCTAGTAGTTGGCAGAACAAAAGAAAGGTAGGACAGTTAATCCAGAGTTTAGTTTTAGTTATCAAATAAAAAATGATATATAGGAGATACCTCTTGTGCAATACAGTAGATAAACACCCAATGCACTTCACAGAATGAGCCTTTTATCATTGCTGTAGCTCTGTCTCTGTTGATTTTCCATCTTCAGTGAAAAGTGCTATAAATTATTCATGTCCATAAGAGTACAGACCTCTTTCACCTCCGATAGTGCCATTGTAATGAACACTAAGAGGATAGGGCATGTATGATTAGCAAATGTTCTTATTAGAGAGAATATCATCTGTTAAGGGTTTAATGAATTGCTTAATAAATTAGTATTTTAGTATGTTATAAGTTTGTATGAATGTTTCTGTGAACAAAAAATATATAAAATAGCTGTAGCTCTGTATGAAACCATACGATGATATTCTGTAAGGTCACATTTAACTGATGTTCAGTGTAAATCACCCAAATGAGAAATAAATAAAAATTTAATGAAACATCTTGTAAATATCATTGAGGAATTAAACTTGATGGTCAGCTTACCATTTTGAGGGTTTACCGCCCCTCACATTACTTAGGTATCTACTTTTCATGTGCACAGGGGCCATCCACATGAATAGAAAATTGTATAGAAAATTATTGCAGTTGATTTTTCACGTTTGTTATTGTTTCCAAAGAGAAGCTTAGTGAAAGTGTCAGACTGTCTCAAGAACAGAAAAGCCTTTAATTTGTAGTAGGTTTGACAAGGGAAAATAGCTATTACAAGTAAACAGAGTATAATGGTGGCCTTACAACAATTTCAAATTGGATAAACTTGATGATGCATTGTATTTTGTGATGTATGATTCAATAGGGGCTCGTTGCAGTTTTATTGTACAATACTGATCACTGTTACAGTCATTATCTCTTTTATTTTATGTAGACGGTATTGCAATTGTTTAACTGAAAAATGAGATACTTGTAGTCTCTTTAAGAAGCCAAAGTTGTACTTGTCGTCTTCAAGAACCAAGATTTGGGAAAAAATATTTACTCTGTACTTCAAATTTAAACATAACAAGTGTATAGGATTTCATTTAAACTGACAAATGAAATATGTGCAGTTTCAACCATGAGACAAAAACAATGCAAAAATTTTAATCTAAAATGCGATGCACAAATTATTTCTGTACCAGACATCACGTTTCACAAGTCACTTCTGTAGGGGTCTGTTACACTGAAAAACTCTCTAGTTGGAGTGTTATGTTTATTGTATGTTTATGCAGGCAGCTGAAAGTAAAACTCATATTAGCAAGCAGGGTATGAAACAGATGAATAAGCCAATAGCTTTTCCTGTAACGATGCTGACTCCAGTTTTGTATTTCAGCGAATTGGCCACGGAGACGATCGACACCAAGACGCTGATCGATCGCCAGTCTTCCTTCAGTTTGTTGATTGCGTATGGCAGATTATGAGACAGTTTCCTCATGCATTCCAGTTTACTGAAGATCTTCTGTTGACTCTTTTGGATCATCTTTATTCTTGTCTCTTTGGTACATTCCTTTACAATAGGTAAGGTGTAGTTCTAACTCTTTGCGGGGTGCACTGTAGGCATCACTAAAGGTTCTTTGCGGCGTCCCTTTGGCCCCTAGCTGTAACCCCTTTCATTCCTTTTACTGTACCTCCATTCATAATATTTTTCTTCCATCTTGCTATCCACCTTCTCCTAACAGTTATTTCAAAGTGTAACTGTGAGGTTTTCCTCCTGTTACACCTATCAAACCTACCTACTCTCAGTTTCCTTTCCAGTGCTGAATGACCCCTTAGGTCCCAGTGCTTGACCTTTGGCCTAAACTCTATATTCCATTCCATTCATCCTTGGAGATAATAGTAGTTTGCTTACCTTCACATTTCTTTTTACTACTGAAAGATTAAAGTCAAGCATAGTATCCTATTTTTTCTTAAAATTAACAGAATTTGGTGTGTTGAATTTGCTTGATTTTTAACTTAAAAAAAAACAGATATTTTGGTTTTGATACATTTTCATATTGTGAAGAAATTCAAGAAAACCATCTTGCACAATTTCAGTGTGAAGGCCTGTTTTGTTACATTTAGAATGTTTGAAATACATTATTTGGAAGCTCATGTTAAGAATATTCCTAAAGTAATCAGATTTTATACGGTATCAGATTTATGATAGTTTATATTAAAAATTGTAATTACAGTAAGAGAAATTTCTTTCCAGCGAGCGAGAGCGAATGGAAAAAGAGGTAAAAACCAAGACTATATCATTGTGGTCTTTGGTATTAAGCAACATGTCTGACTATGAGAACCCCTTATATAACCCAGCAACACGGCACCACATACTCTTTCCACTAACTTCTATGCGGCATCTTCGTTTGTGGGACAAATATTATTGTAGGTGGAACCCTTCCATGCGACAACAGGTACGTAGTTTCGTGTTTAGACTAGTTTGTCGGATACAAAATACCCTGCAGTATATAATGTACACCATAGTGTGGGTTGTACTAAAGGTTTCTTGCTGTGTCCTTATGAACAGCAGCTGTGGGTTTCTGTGATTTGATATTTCTTTTCCCAATTTGTCTGGGGTCCATAGAAACCCAGCTGACTCTTTAACATTCTATACTCCAAGGGGTTGTGCAAAAGACATTTTCAAGCCACTTCCATCTCATTATTGTCATTTGTGTTCACATTCCTGAGGTAGCCATGTAAAAGAAAATCAAAGTCTTTAACTTTTTTTAATTGTATGGTTTAGAGATATTTAGCTGACATATACTGATGTAATACTCCCCATCTGCTAAGTATTGTCACGAGCTACAAATTTCTTTAGATTGGACAAGAGTTAAAGGTGCATCTTTGAATAATCACCTTAGTGCATATTATTTAAACCTTTCCTCTGTATTTTCCATTTTTTGAGTACTGAACTTCAGTGCCCTTAACCCTGATGTTGATGAGCTTGTAATTTAATTATTGAAGAATATGTCCCCTACTCTGTTAAAATGTTTAACCCTTAGTCTTTCCTGTCCTTCAAACATCCAAAGACGGAAGTGGGGTGATCATTCTTTTTGAGTTTCTTTTGCTGCTTAATTCTTGAAACTGCTAAGAATTGATGCACCTGTTTCCTTCAAAAGGAAACTCTCTTTTAGTAGAAGGACGTATAGTATTACAATCATGTCCCCAACTGGAACAATATCAGGTCCTTTGTCAACAAAGATTTTAATAATGGCTGCTCATATGTAAAAGAAATTTTGACTGAAACAATTTGTGGTCTTTTGCCAAAAAAGCCCTTCATAATGTCTGTAAATGTCAAATAAAATACTTTAAATGCAGTTATTTTATTGAAAGCAAATAAATGTATACAGTATTTAGTACCTAAATAAATATACTGCAGAGGCTTTGGTGATATTTGTATTCACAGTTTTATATACTAGTCTATATTTTCTTAAAATGAAATTTTTAGCATAATTTATTTTCTTGAAAGTCTTAGCACATTTTTTGGAAATATTACCATTATTAGCAATAATGTAAACATTACAGCAGGAGTGTTTATGTATATGAGAAAAGTCAAGTTTACTTCTTTTCAACAGGAACCCGTACACATAAGATTCAAGGAACTTCTACATGTGAACGGACAGCTAGAAAAGAGGGTGGATGAACTTCGCAAGGAGTTAGCTGCTCGCCAGACTCACGAGTCCCCAGAGTCACTTCAGCTATGGTTTAATTTTAATAAATAGCGCCTTTTATTGGCATTTGAATTTGCTGACAGTATAGCTGCTAATTTGAAATGCATCAGGTTTCCACATTGTTGGCAGTACTGTGTATCTTCATGTAGAATTTAAAATTCTCAACTGATTTAAAGGCATGATCTTATGGCATCCACAAGAAAATAGTTCGTAGCTTCAAACTCAATGATAACAGAGCCTTAAAATATTGTCTTGGCCTATATTATAATTAATGGAAGAGGCTTCATAGTATTGCATGTATATAGTAATTCTCATCAAGTTGGTGCTTTCAGTACTGTTGAGTGATTTGTAGTGTAATGGTCACATTTTCTAAACCACATTCATTTATTTTTTTAAGTTTTTACTGAAGGTTGTGGGGCTGTACAATGGGAAAGTCATAGCCCAACTTTCATATTGGTTCATTTACAAATATGCCAAAAGTATTTAGTATATAACGTGAAAGTATGTAGAGTACATTGTAACTAGTCTTCCATTGTTGAAAGGAAGAGAAATTCTATGATTTTGGAATTCATGGGACAAATTCTAGTTTTTAATTGTTTCTTAACACATCTTTGGAAGTGATTTCAATCAGGAGTTCAAAATGCATGGCCCAGGCTGATAGTCAGGTATTTGAGTCATTCCTTGTACTGTACTGTACGAATACACAGAAGTTTACGGAGAAACGAAATTAGGTTGTTACACAGACGTATTACTGTACATAGTTTTGGACAGCTGAGTTACAGGATGAGAGATTAGCACTGAATACCTCATGTTTGTTGTGCAGGTGGTACCCTGTGATTTGTATGACCCGTGTGTCGTTACTCTGAAAAAATCGTAGTTATGATATTATTAACTGGGTATCTGACACTGATGCTGCAGTTCAGTGCGTGTTAAGCTGCTTTGTTTCATATTTTAATATATTTTATGTATATTAACATTTTATATATATAGATGCCTTATATATGCATTATCCAAGGAGAAAATAGTCTTTGCAAACTGTTGTATGGGTAAACTTATAAACTTACACACTTCCCTTGATTTCCTGAGTGTTATTTATTGCATTTCAGTTATAGGAAACTAACGTAGTCAGTTTAAGGTGCAATGGCTTAAAAATTTTGAATGTATCTGTCCTTCTTGCCCTCACATTTTCCTTATTTGTATTGTCTATCATAATTGCTTTAGAATTAAATGGGACTGACTCTATGTAAGGTGGCATATTTCAACAGTATTGCAATTACATATGTTTCCCTCTACAAAAATAATGCTCGTATGATAAAATGAATTAATATATGGTAATGACGAGGTCTTTTAATTTCAATTCATTTTGAGAATTACCGCTAAGATTGCCAAAGATACTGTCTGAGACTTCCGGTGATATAAACTGACATCATTATTGTTTAATCTTAGATTAACTGTTTTCATATGTACATAGGTTTTATCAGCTAAGTAGTTCATTATACCAGCGAAAAATTGTTCGCAATGCAATTTATGGTATTTGTTGTATATTTCATAGGGATCAAACGTTTATGTGCTATTGTACCCTTGATTGGTAAGAGTTTAAGTAACAAGTTTGTTCTTAAAAAGACTAATTATCTTGGAAATTGGTTAGGGGAGATTTGAAGGTACACACAATGCTTTCCTTCAATACGTTACTTTCACTGACAACTTTCCATTGCTTGGACCACACTGATTTTGAAATCTTGTGCTTGACTTTTGCATGCAGTTTCATATGGGCATTTATTTCAATTAGAAGAGCACTTGCACTCATGAATATTCTTTTGTGGTGTGTCCTCTGTAGTGTACACTTTCTTGAATTTCAGTGTTGGCAAAAGAAAGAAGTACGGTGTTTGAAATAGCAAAGTGGATGGGGAATATCTTGATGCAAAAAGATTAAAAGTTGAAGTTAAGATAATAGAAATATACACTACCTCAATGAACTGCCAAATTAAAAAATTATTGTGAACTATGGTATGTTGACATATCCAAGTAAATGTGGTGTCTGAAGAGGTTAGAACCCACGAGATGTTGATGAACTGTAATGCTCCACGACCATCAGAGTAACGAAGCAATTTGCTAAAAGCAGCTGGCGTCATTCACTGGAGCAGAAGGGTTGAAAAAAGTTGTATTGCAATACATGTAATAAAATACGCAGGAGGTGATATACTACAGTTTAAAAATTATAGAGGTACAATTGCTGGAACATGCATGGAAGAGTGCTAGGTGAAAGTTTTAACAAATGCTATGAGAATGAGTAGTTTTCATATTGTCTTTGGAGATGACATCAAAGTTGATCTTTATAATGAGGCAGTTGCGAGTATATAATAACTTACAGGCTCAGCTGTTGGTAGGGACTAAAAGTTTTGTTCACAAACCAGCAGCATCCAGTACAAAAGGAAGAAATTTGGAAGTATAAAATATTGAAGGTTTGGACTTAGGTGTTTGTATAGATGACAGGTCATGCCCTTGATATTCTGTACTAATTCTGATAAGTCATTCTTTCAGTAATATCCTGTAATGTTGCTAAAGGTTATTTCATAGTTTTGATGTTACATATTAATTTTGTCGTGACAAAATTAATATGGTGACCTTTTTTCCCAGTTTGGTTCCATTAAGAATCCTACCCAAGTTATTGGCAATCTTAGTCAGGTGTCTCCTAGTCCACGTGAATGAATGGTTATGAAAGGCTTGATGTTTATACTCTGCTTACATTAACAGTACAGTAAATATATTGTCCGTACAAATCTCGTGATAATTTCATAAGTTCACAAATCATTTCTAGACCAATACTGTTCCCAACATACGTTAGCAGTACATACCCATGACATGCTGTCATTAAACACTCATCAACACTTTGTCCTTCATTTTTTTAATCTTATTACTCACTACTAGTGCCTAATCATGGGAAGGGTACTGTACATAAAAAAAAAAGAGATATTTAGCTTTTCTTACTAAACTATTTTTCTTATAACATACTTCGAAACACTTATTTTAACATACTTTGCAGTGCACTGCCAGTATTCTCTCATTTGACAATGATTCTCTTTTGTTTTTCTCTTTTTTTCTTCCTCATTTGCTTTTGCCAAAGGTTATAATTGGAGTAATGTCAATGAAAGTATTTTGCAGATTATGTTTACGTGTATTGCATTTATGTTGCTGATTTTAATTGTTTATATATCTGTATTCATACAATGTTTGTGTAAATAAATAAGTCTAATGATATTAAATATTTTGATAACCATTGCTCCTTTTTCATTCAAGTCATGACTACCTCTGCAGTATATTGTAAATGATTACTAGGTAATTTTGATCCCAAGCAAAAGAAATATGCAAAAAAAATGTACTTAAAAACTGCAACATAAGAGGTTAATATTGTATTCAACTTAATCATGACAAGATTAGCAAGGGTTTAGGAGATATAAAAGGCTTAGCAATGCTTAGAAAAGAAATTCAATGGAAAACTAACATAGAAGCCATCAATCTGGTAGATACAGTAATGTTTAGGTCCAAAAATATTCAGAAGTCTTGGTAAAAGAATGTGATTTACATAAAATATCTCCTAAAACTGTCATACTCTACTCAATAATAGATGAAGATCCTTTGAAATTAAAGAAAGTCCTCAAAGTAAGGAACAAAATTTAACAGCATTGATATAAAGACTAACTGAAAATTCCACTCTCACAAAAGTGATATCGATTTATTTCCAGTCAAATTCAGTTATTTGGGATGAACCTTACATACTGTTAAATTATCTTATATCTCTGCAAAGGAGATATAAGCAAATTTAACTGTAGTAGGTAAGTATCCAAATAAATTTTATTATGAAAATTTATATTTCAAGGTGGATGGCTGATTATAGCTAAGATATGGAAAAGTGTGTTATGGACTGTGTATGATTACCTGTGTAATGCTCCTTGGAGTAAAGAATATCAAAAAGGTCAAAACCCTATTAAGTTAGAAAATTTTTTAAAGTAATTTATAATGATCCCAGGTATATGAATCGGAGGCTCTTGTATAGAAGTGTGCTCTGTGTGAGTTGGAAAAGTTGTTGAACTAATATCAAGGTTATGAACTGGTGGTTATGGGAGGTGAACTGGGGAATAACTGTCACTAGCCACTTCTTCCTTAAGCCACAGGGACAAGGTAGGGTGGTTGAGGTGGGATTATCCCTGTAGGGGGTTAGTTGACAAGGTGCACTCTTAGGCTGTGTCCACACGATCGAGCTTTGTTCGACAACTTTGTCCCATGTGACGTCAGAAGCGGAGAAACAGCAGGCGAAGTCAGAAGTTTGCCCGCTTCTGATGTCACACCAAACAAAGTTCATTGAACAAAGCTCGATTGTGTGGACGCAGCCTATACATTACTTGAGGTTCTTTGCAGTGTGCCTTCGTCCCCTAGCTGCAACCCCTTTCATTTTGTTTACTGTACCTCCTTTCATATTCTCTTTCTTCCATCTTAGTTTTCACCCTCTCCTAACAATTGCTTCATAGTGCAACTGCTTTGAGGTTTTCCTTTCAAACCTTTCAAACCTTTTACTGTCAATTTCTGTTTCAGTGCTGAATGACCTCACAGGTCCCAGCGCTTGGCCTTCGGCCTAAATTCTATATTCAGAGGTGGAATTATGGTAAAAGGCTCTTCATATACTTACAGAGAAGGCTCATCAGCATTGCATCGAATACCCTACCTGCACCTGCACATTCACATGCATCCTACACACATTCTTGCTTGTTTGATTTTCTTCTTAGTAGAGACACGTTCGACTCTACACTGTTAAATATAAGAGACGTCAAGTGAAATAAGGGCAGAGTTTCAGTAGATAAGTTATGGCCTAGCATAGATATAAATTTCCACATTTATTCCTAACTGCCTCTGAAAATTGTGTAGTATGTTTTCTGCGGCTTTTTAATAAGAAATGTGTATTTATGTGACTTTAAGTTCCAGAATTGCTAAGTAGTTTTGGTGTAAATGCCAGTTTAAAAAAGGATTTAACTTTTAGTTTCACATACATTTTTGTCTTTTTATCCGAAAATTTCCTTATTTTATATAGAACATTATTTATTTATTTAACCATATCGTCTCTGGTTCTTAACTTCACATTCTACGAAGATTTTGTGAGAATGCATAAATTTACAAACACTTTCTCATTCTGTAAATGATAATGTCAGAAGATCACAAGTTTACTAACAAATGCTGATAGTTATGCAAATATTGGCCTAGTGAATTTGTGTTTAATCTTTTCTGTTCCAGTGTCTTAATTTCAGTGTTTCTGGTCCATAGACTCCCACAAATACCTATACAGGTACACTAAAAAGCTAGGTGTGGAAAAAACATATCCTGTATATATTTATATACTATATATATGTACACATATATACATACATGTATAACTGATTCATGAAATATGTATATATATATATATATATATATATATTTTATATATATATATATATATATATATGTATAATATGATTCACAAAAATATGTTTATATACTTGTGATATATATACATATTTTAGATAATATATACATTATATATATACTATAAGGATAGTATATATTTGTGACTATATACTATATATATCCTTCGTCAATGGCTTAATATAAATCAGACCTACACCCTGTCTTATTTTTCACCTGTGGTATATAAAATGAATCATATATATATAATATATATATATATATATATATATATATATATATATATATATATATATAACTGATTAATGAGAAGCCATTAAAAAGATATAACAGACTGAGACAAAAAGCAATGGGTAAGGGAAAGATGACAAATCAACATAAAAAATATAGAAAATTTAAGAAAAACTTCGAAGGCGAAACTTGGTTTGGTAACACTGAAACAACTATGCTTATCAGAAGGGCTGGAGGAGACGCACTAGAAATTAATATGAAGAAAATATTAAAATGGGAAGATACAAACAAAATTATGTTGTGAAGAAATAACTGAAAACTTAGAACATTACTTTACTGCCCAGCATATACTAAGCTTAGGAACAGATACGGATTCGCGCAGCAGTCATATCAAGAAGATAAATAGAAATTAATAGCTAACATTTTACTATTCGCCGATCTGTCGAAGAAGAAATTGAAAGTATGAAGGAAATTATCAAAAATATCTGGTACTACAGGGACAAATATACTTGAACAAGCAAGCTGGTGAAAAATAGAATGAGGAAGGGAGCCGTTTCAAAGACAAAAATCGACTACTACTAATACTAGCCTACTTTTATTTACAGTCTGCACTGTTGCACTGAAAATCCGGTTGCATTTATCAATGTGGTTAAATTGTTGATAGAAACAGCTTCGCCACAGGATTAAGTGAGTATTTATTAATTTTACTGCAATTTTAATTTATTTTTTTATTATAAACTTGCATAGGTTAATTCTTCAATGCTAGGGAGGCTTATGTCAGTCGTCGTACCCTAACCAATGGAAAATCGACATGAGGTTCATAATTTTAGGTTCCGCCGACGGAAAAGGATCTAGATTGCCATATCCTGACCTAACCAGACCCTACCTTCCTAACCTGACGTAGGGCGCCTTGCCCTGACCTGGCTGAGGGGGCTTCGCACCCCCTGGACCCTCCAAGTAACACAATATCGGGAACAGATCGGCGGAACCAAATTTCCCTTCGGTCGTGTGCTTTGGCACTGGCTACGACCTAACCGAAACAACCTTGACCTAACCTTTCCCAGAGCGCGGTGCTCTGACCTAACCAGTACTACTCACCGGTAGATCTAAGTAATAGATACACGGCCGGTATTTAGCGAGAAATGGCAGTTTCTTATAGTATTTTGGTTGCTTATTTACAATTTAACGTTAGTTTTGGGGGGTCGGCTGTAATTAACCTGTAATTAACCCCCCGAAGTCCATCTAACAAGGGCTCGTGACGCCGATCTTCACAAGACAGAGCACGCTTATTGCCTGTTTCGAACGGTTCATATCCTCGTCCGCAAGTGCAATAACTTGTTAACGAGATGGGCACCGTGTAATCTGGCCAGTACTAAACACGCAAGGGACATTCCATTTGGCCGACAACAGAACAAATGCACCGCCAGTGTCAGAAGCCCTAAAAGTGTAGAAAACCAGTTCCTAAGGTATTGCACTTGCTGACGGGATATGAACCGTTCGAAACAGACGTAGCCGTGCTCTGTCTTGTGAAGATCGCATATGGAAACCCCTTGTTGGATGGACTTCCTGGGTTAATTACAGGTTAATTACAGGCAACCCCCCAAAAATAATGTTAAATTGTAAATAAGCAGCCAAAATACTATAAGAAACTGCCATTTCTCGTTAAATACCCGCCGTGTATCTATTACTTTGAAATACTCTACTTACCTTCCTAACCAGACTTAGGGCACCATGCCCTGACCTGGCCAGTGGGACTTCCTCGGGGAACCAAATCTCCGTTCGGACGTGTGGTTTGGCACTAGCTACGGCCCCAACAAAACAACCTTGACCTAACCTTTCCCGGTGCGTTGTGCTCTGACCTAACCAGTAGTACTTACCTTCCTAACCAGACTTAGGCATCATGCCCTGACCTGACCAGTGGGACTTCCCCCACCCCAAGTAACTGAATATTAGAAACACGGACTCAACTTCCGCTTGGAGGTAGTGTTAGAGCCTGCTCCCATGTTCCCAAAACTGGTCCATTAGCTAAGAAAGGGTAGGGTCTTCTAAATTAGAAGGGTTAGGATGGTTACTAGATATGTTAGGCTGATGCCTTCAGACTTAGGCTAGTGTTAAATACAAAAACGTATCCTAATTTACAATAAATAAGCATCCTCATTCCTTACTTAGCTAGATGCCTTGCATTTGGACTCCTGCTGTTGTAATTTTAGTAGCATTGTCTCATATCCTCTTTAGTGTTGTCATGTTCTCAAGGCCTATTAGAAGAGGCAGGCTTATAAGGGTACAATTAATTTGAAGTCTAGGCTGAATGCAGGCATACTGTGTGGTCAGCCATTTGCCCACTGTAGACCACTGAGAACTGAACGTGGGGGCAAACTCTCCTGTTGGGAAGATGATTTGAATTGCTGAATTTACATAATGTGTAAGATTATGGGAAGTCAGGTTGTGTGATAACCCCTCCCTCAGTTATATAGGGCTTGGCATTCCCATTTATGGTAGGGCAAGCTAGGTAGTATTTCGGTCATGAAGATGGCATAAAAATAGCTACATCTTTTGTGTTTATGCTTATTTTTTCAGTTCTAACCAGAATATAAAATATAGTTTTGGGCTAATTCCACGATTGTAAAACCAGAAATATAAATTTTCTTTTTTGTGACTTGTGTCTCAAATGATAAATAATCAAGGTGTTGGTATATTACAAAGTGTTTGTTATTATGAAAATACAAATCTTCGTCTCGTATGTGAACATCCATCAGCAGCTCTACACACTGATGCTGCTACCCTGGTCATGGAATTTGACACCGTTTTGAAGTTTCCTTCAATTATTTTTCTATTATTTGTGGTGGTTCAGTATGTCTTTGATACTTGAACAGAGATTATGTATAATGAGTTTTATTACTCTTGTTTGTGTTGTCATGTTCATAATGTCTGGGGTACTTGAACAAGTGAATTTTTTCTTGTTTTGGCAACCAGTTTTCTTTTAACAAAGTGTTTTAATGGTACAGATTTGTCTCTTCATAACCATTACATCACGGTTCATACAGAATATTGACTCATCTTTACCGCAAGACTTGGGTTTGTATAGAGAAACATTATCAATTATTAGTGGCAAACTTTCTTAGGTGTGGATTGTCCAGTGTTTTCCAGAGAGTAGCTTGGGTACTGTTATCCCTTCAAGTGTCACCTTCCTTCCAGGGGTTGGGGCAGAGGGAGGAGGCAAGTCTTTTCCTCAGTGTTATCTTTTGGGATCTCCCATGAGCATTCTCTTCAGTTTATTGTGGACTTCCTCAGATGCCTTCCTAAAGTCAGGTTCTTCTGAGTTTCCTTGGTGAAAGGCTGTTGCTCTGTCATAAGCCAGGTCATCAGTCTGAAGGGCTTAGATCTCTGCATTGGTGAATTTAGCAATGCTCAGTAGGAGCTTTGAGCAGTTTTGCCCTCCTCAGGGGCTTTGGCCTGCCTCCAGAGTGGACTGACACTCTTCCTTTGCAGCCTGAAGTGATACACCTTGGCTACTCCTGTGGGCTGTAAATGAGAAAAATTGGTGTTTAGCTTGCTGCCTGGATTCAGTCTTAAAGAGGCTAACCTACTATTAGCAAGTTTTTCTTAACTTGTCATATGTGGTGCCACTTAGTTTCAGGTTTCCTGACAGGCATCATTAGTTAAGCACAGTATATTCAGTAATTAGTTTTTTGTACTGATTAGTCAGTATCCTCACTCAACAATGAAAACTACACATAGGGATTTTGAAAATGCTTTACATTTTATATCTTCATGCTGAAGAGGATCTCTGCTTGCATTTGGGAACATTATTATAATTGTTGCTTTGTGCAGAAATTGTAATGCTTGTCATATGCCTTTAGCCTAGAAGGAATTTTATTGAGGATATTATAAAATGGGAGTTGTGGTTAGTTAGTAGGGGAGCTTTTTGATTGATCTTAAGTGGTTTAGAAAGAGCAGTGCAGATTAGGTGGTTAATTTTGACGAAGGCATTTACCTGTAATCAGCAGGCCTCTTTGTTTTTTTTTTAAATTCAAGTACTGCAGAAACCAAAAGGTTGTGCTGAGTGTTATTCAGATAGAAAGCATTACTTGAGATATTACTCGTAGTTGAATTGTTATCATTTTCTTAGGAAAACAATTTTGGATTGTAGATATTTTCCACACTACCACTGTCTTTCACTTATTTACTCATTCAATTTTTAATACTGACGGTGGGCTTCATAAAAGTTCAGTCTCTTCTTCCCTATTGCTTTTTTTGCTGTTTTTGTTGTACCTCTTTGGAATTTTGAAGATCTGAAAGTCGTCTTTGGCAAAGTACATATGGGCCAGTTTGGACTTAGGAATGCTTTCCTTCTATTGATTGCCACCATTCAATCACTGGGTGGCTGTGACTAGTTTCTCATAGTACATAGCTGGTTTTTGTGTCATTTTGAAGCTGAATATCTTTACTTTATTGTATTGTAGTCAAATGTGAGGGGAAAAAAAGTCAGAATGACACATTAAATTCCAAAAATTTTCGTTCGATGATTTCATTTGATGTCGCCTGAATCTCAAGGGTAGGAATAAGATGCTGCTTTTAGAAGTCTCTAGCATCACAAAGGTTAAATGCATAGTAGTGTTTACATATTTTTTCATGTGAAGTGAACTGATTCAGTTCTGACTTTAATTTAAGGACTTAGGGAGGAGTGTGGGTCCTAGCTTATGGGTGTTAGGATTTTTTAGTATTGCTTTGTAATGGTACTGTACTTTAGATGATATTTGTATTTAGGGAAGGACAAAAGTAATAGTAATTTCCTTTTCTGAGGCAGGACCTTTTTTTGGCATTGAATGTCAGTGAGAATGCTGAAAGTGTCAAGTACAGAATTTGAATACTTTTCGTAAAATGTCATTAACCTTGCCACTTTTAGTGATTGCATGGGGATTTCATTGAAACTGATATAGTAGTTCCTTTGACTCCAATGACAGCTGTGGGTAGAAACAGTGTTGATAAATTTAAGGTTGGAGGCAAGTTACATGGCACAGGAAATCCTCATTATCATTATTACTCTATGATATATTAGGTAGGATTGATTCTGCTTCTGTTCCCCTCATGATACTTTGAAGACAATTCTGAATTTCAGGGCAGTGATCAATCCCCCCCACCCTTCAGTTCCCCACAATTACTGCTGACTGTCTGCTGGCAACTACCTCCTATCTTTTACCCCTTGTCATTAAGTCCTAAATTACCAAAAACTTAGGTAACCACTAACATTTATTATTTTCCCAATACCTTTCCTTAGTAACCACTAACATTTATTATTTTCCCAATACCTTTCTTTAGTGACAACTCTTTACAGTCAACTAATTACCGTGTACGTAATTCACTACTTATTTCCACAGAAGGCACTTAGGGTTAACTTCCATATACAAAATTTTTCTCACTTGTTCTTAACTAAAACATGTTATTCACTTTTCCCCTTTTAAACTGAGTAAGAAAGAATTTGACCTGCAATCTTGTCAGGTTAATGGTAAACAAAAATTTCGACCAGCTTTTAGCAGAACTATACCATTTTTCCCATTTTTGTATTTTTAGTTTTCTGTAAAAGAAAACTATTGTGCCAGCTTTGTCTAAAGTCCGCACATTATTCGATAGTTTTTTTGTCCACACTTTTTCTGTCCGTCCTCAGATCTTAAGAACTACTGAGACTAGAGGGCTGCAAATTGGTGTGTTGATCATCCACCTTCCAATCATCAAACATACCAAATTGCAGCCCTCTAGCCTCAGTAGTTTTGATTTTATTTAAGGTTAAAGTTAGCCATGATCGTGCTTCTGGCAACGATATAGGATAGGCCACCGCAAGCCGGTTAAAGTTTCATGGGCCGCGTTCATAAGAAAGCATTATACCGAGACCACCGAAGATAGATCTGTTTTCGGTGGCCTTGATTATATGCTGTAACGGCTGTAGAAAACTCGATTGTGCCGAAGAAACTACAGCGCATTTCTTGCTCGTTTTGTTGGTTATCCTAATTAATGTTTGCACTGTCTTGGCCATATTACCAGTCTCAAGCAAGGTTGAAGCACAACTTTGGAGAGTCCTCTCTCTCTCTCTCTCTCTCTCTCTCTCTCTCTCTCTCTCTCTCTCTCTCTCTCTCTCTCTCTCTCTCTCTCTCATCAGTTATAGCTTCCAGTTCTCATGAATAAGCTCTCATGTCGTGACAGGTTTGAATGGTTTGGTGTCTGTAAATGTATCCAGTTTCAATAATTTTTATTTTATTTCCCGAACTTGCAACATTGCCTTATTGCAAGCACATTGCACTAGACTGCAATTATGCATTCATATTCGCGATAAGCTGTCCAATACAATGCAATTATACCAACTGTGAAGGAGAGAGAGAGAGAGAGAGAGAGAGAGAGAGAGAGAGAGAGAGAGAGAGAGAGAGCTTAAGTCTGGAGGTTACATACCTCATCTCGGGTATAATTATGAAAAAAGTAATGATGATAAGAACAGATAAAGTAAAAAATGTTTTACCAGACACTGGATCGGAATAAAAATGGGTTTCTCATTGACAGATGTCTGGTATTCATGGCTGATGTCCGCTGTTTTGTGTGGCACCGAGAGCTTTATAATTTGTACAGAGAAATCTTTACACACAGAAATTGTATACTGTATAAATGGTTACGGTGGATAGTAGTACAGTACTGCCGTAAATGTTAAAAGCTTGGCAGCCCGAATCATGTTTATGAGCCTTGGGAGAAGCAACGGAAAAGAATTATGACAGATGGATAGAGTTTTCTTGATAACATTTTAATGCCCATTTTGATCACATTTTCAATGCCATGTTTTAGTTTTCTGTAAAAGAAAACTATTGTGCCAACTTTGTCTGTCCGTCCGCACTTTATTCTGTCCGCACTTTTTCTGTCCGTCCTCAGATCTTAAAAACCATTGAAGTTAGAGGGCTGCAAATTGGTATGTTGATCATCCACCTCCAATCATCAAACATATCTAATTGCAGCCCTCTAGCCTCAGTAGTTTTGATTTTATTTAAGGTTAAAGTTAGCCATGATCGTGCTCCTGGCAACGATATAGGATGAGCCATCACCGGCCCGTGGTTAAAGTTTCATGGGCCGCGGCTCATGCAGTATTATACCGAGGCCACCGAAAAATAGATCTATTTTCGGTGGCCTTGATCATTCGCAGTAGCGGCTGTACAGAAAGCTCGATTGCGCCGAAGAAATATTTTTATTTGCGGCGCATTTTGTAATATCTTTTTTTTGTTACGTTATCCAGTCTTGGCAAAACTTACAAATATATGAGCACAATATTTTATTTCAGGCTTTAATGATTTTCTTGCTCGTTTATTGTTTTAATGTCATGTTTTTCCATGATTCCATTTCAGATTACACCATGCTGGGCTTACGAACGCTGAGAAGCGCTTTTTCCAAACTGAATCTTGCGTCTTCTTCTTCTTCACCATCGCTGGTTGGAGGTGAGTGAGTGAATGACAACGAATCAGTGTTGCTTCTTTCAGAGAGCCGTAACCTAGAGGGAAAAAGTTATGATTCTGTTCACCATCACTTCGTCCTTTCAATCTGTAGTTATCTGTTTCTTCCTCCATTATTTATTCCTCTTTTGCCTGTACTCTATTCCCTTATCTCATATTACGTCCTCTTATTTACATATTCATTTCTCTTGCCTACTCCCTTCTTTATTTTGAGCTCTCGTTAACTCTGTCGTCTGACCTTTCCTTTGGTTCAGTAGTTATACTGTAGACATTACTTAAGGTTCTTTGCGGCGTCCCTTCGGCCCCTAGCTGCAACCCCTTTCGATCCTTTTACCGCACCTTCTCTCATATTCTCTTTCTTCGTTCTTGCTTTCCACCCTCTCCTAACGACTGATTCATAGCGCAGCTGCTTTGAGGTTTTCCTCCTGTTACGCCTTTCAGACCTCTTACTGTCAATTTCCGTTTCAGCGCTGAATGACCTCATAGGTCCCAGTGCTAAATTCTATATTCAGTTCAATTCGTCAGTGGTATCGCACGCTCCCAAACGTTTTTATGTGTCCCACGTTTCCAGACTTTCTCTTTGGGTGTCATACGTTTGCAAACGTTTTCTATGGGTGTCATAGATTTTCCAAACTTTCTCTTTGGGTGTCATACGTTTGCAAACTTTTTCTATGGGTGTCATAGATTTTCCAAACTTTCTCTTTGGGTGTCATACGTTTGCAAACTTTTTCTATGGGTGTCATAGTTTTTCCAAACGTTCTCTTTTGGTGTCATACGTTTGCTAACTTTTTCTATGGGTGCCATAGATTTTCCAACGTTCTCTTTGGGTGCCATACGTTTGCAAACGTTTTCTATGGGTGACATACGTTCCAGAATATTTGCTATGGGTGTCATATATTTCCAAACGTTTTCTATGGGTGTCATAGTTTTTCCAAACGTTCTCTTTGGGTGTCATATATTCCCGGACGTTTTCTATGGATGTCACACGTTCCCGAACATTTTCTTTTGGTGTCACACATTCCCAAACGTTGTTGAAGTTATGCATGTTCGTGATGGAGAATGACTCTGACTTCGCCTTAACAAATGCTAGTGAGGCCCGTTTTACCAGCAGTGTTTACCGGCTGTTCTAAGTGCAATTAACTAGGCTGGTTTATGGCCTGTTTATTCTACAACAATCAATATCCTTTCCCCCTCCGTCTAAAAGGATAAGATGGTGCAATTGTATGGTGTTATGGTGCTGATGCCAAATTTGCTTGTGAGACAATGTCTACCCCTTTTTCTTTTTTTTTCCTCTCTCTGCCATACTCCATTATCCCTAACCCGTTGTTTCTTCATCCGTTACTTTTGTGCATATTTTCTTCCCAGTATTCTCAATTAGGTTTTTGATAATAACTTGACAAGGGAAGATGGGAGGATTATAATAGTTTTGTTCGTTTATGATTGCTAACAAATACGTAAGAAATGATGACCGGTTTGGATGAAGGTGACTCTGTACGTGACTGGAAGCATGACTAGATTCCTGATCTAGGCTATGACGAATCCCTCGGCCTTATAGTCCGTGACTAGAATCATGACCTGATATGTGACTGGAGCCTTGACCGGAAGCCTTGACGCAAGCGCTTTGCCTGCCGAGGACCTTATAGGTCTAGGCTTTGCCCAGGATCTTATAGGTCTAGGCTTTACCCAGGACCTTATAGGTCTAGGCTTTACCCAGGACCTTATAGGTCTAGGCCTTGCCCAGGACCTTATAGGTCTAGGCTTTGCCCAGGATCTTATAGGTCTAGGCCTTGCCCAGGATCTTATAAGTCTAGGCCTTGCTCAGGTCCTTAATAAAGGTCTAGCCCTTGCCCAGGACCTGTAGGTCTAGGCCATGCCCAAGACCTTATAGGTCTAGGCCTTGCTCAGGACTTCGTTGCTGCTGAGCTTGCCCAAGAACTTGCCCAGGACTTATAGTATGTCCTTATAGCCTACCCATAAGTTACAGTGGGGCCTGGGCCTCCCCTGGGCCTACCCAAGACAGAGCACTGACCAAACTTGACCGGAAGCTGCTGGTGTTGTCGTCGTCGTCCTCCTCCCGAAGAACAGACGCGAGCGCGCACACATCCTCCTCCTCCTCCTCCTCCTCCTCCTCCTCCCTCCCCTCCTCCTCCTCCCTCCTCCTCCTCCTCCTCCTCCTCCTCCTCCTCCTCCTCCGGGGGGATGAGAACGGTCTCCAGAGCGTGATGTTGTTGGCCGGAGTGCGGTCATTATAGGATCATATTACCTATAATCACCTCGTTGGGAAGGTCATCCGGCCCCCCGCTGAGGTAAGTGTTGGTCACAGGGCCCTTTGGAGGTCAGATGATCGCCTCGGAACATTCCCTCATCCCTCCCTCCCCCTTTCCCTTTTCTTCGAATGTGACCCGACCTGACCTACATATCTTTTGGCGCGGACGAACGTCATCCTGTTTTGAAGACTTGCCTCTCATTATTGTCTAATATTAGGCCTGTTTCATCCTCCTCCTCCTCCTCCTCCTCTCTCCTCTCTCTCTCTCTCTCTCTCTCTCTCTCTCTCTCTCTCATGTTAAGTATTGTTATTACTCAGTTGTTGCATCGTAAGCTACTTGCAATGTAGCGGACACAACAAAACACAGGGAATATAAATAAACTATATACAAATAATAGTCCCAAAATTCCCACTGGTATTTTAACTCTTATTTTAACTTTAATTCTCATTACCCAACTTCGTTTCAATTTTCGTAAGAGGTCTACTAAGTTTTATCAAGGGTCAAGATTCAAGAAATTAAACTGAAACGAAAATTTAGGCATTTAAAAAAAAAACTCTAGAAATTTTAATAATATTATCCGTGTTTTTCCAAATGTATGTCCAAAAAACTTTCAGATTACTGTCCCATAAGATTCTCCAAAGTTAAATATCCCTTTGAATCGAATATAAGATTACATATATATATATATATATATATATATATATATATATATATATATATATATATATATATATATATATATATATATAGTTAATTGGAAAATGTTACCATTGTAATATAATTGATTGTTAAATTTTATCACATAGTGTAATTTCAACTCATATTGATTGACAAATTAAAAATGGCTATTGTATAGACGGGTCCTACATTAAAATTTGGCTCCTTGGAAGGCGATTAATTTATAAATTGAATTCTAAAACTATTGATTGCCATTATAATCAGCATACAAGCACGCTGAGAGAGAGAGAGAGAGAGAGAGAGAGAGAGAGAGAGAGAGAGAGAGAGAGAGAGAGAGAGAGAGAAATTGGTTGTCTTTATGTAGATAGACGGGTTTAAACCTATACATTGCTTGCGTGATTTTTGATGAATTTGTATTATAGAATAAAATATAATATAGAATTTAGGCCAAAGGCCAAGCACCGGGTCCTATGAGGTCATTCAGCGCTGAAACGGAAAACAAAGAAGAAAGGTTTGAAAGGTGTAACAGGAGGAAAACCTCAAAGCAGTTGCACTATGAATCAGTTATTAGAAGCTGGACACTTAGATGGAAGAAAGAGAATATGAAGGGGGGAACAGTAAAAGGAATGAAAGGGGTTGCAGCTAGGGGCCGAAGGGACTACATGCAAAGAACCTCAAGTAATGCCTACAGTGCACCGCGTGAGGTGAATGTATATTACAGGAGCAGCGATAAAAGTGAACCGGTGGTGCAACTGGCTCTGTTATCTAGTACTAAACGCCGAATGGTCAATATAAAGTAGACGAAGGTATCGTTTATTCATGTGATTTGTCGACCACGCGATATAGAAACGGGTGTATGTAATTCTTTGGTCCCTGAGAGGGGCTAGTACTAAACAAAGCGTCCCGAGGAGCCTCCGCCATGTTTTAGTACTAGCCCCTCGGAGTAGGCGACGCGTAGATAACAAGCTAAAGTAGAACCAGTTAACATGTGGTTAAATAATAACTGCGTTCATACATTCTGCATTACACAAATGGAAGATTTTACATAGCAAGAGGTAACGCGGTAAGTGACCTACCAATTATAGTTGAGAATGCCTTTACTCTCTCTCTCTCTCTCTCTCTCTCTCTCTCTCTCTCTCTCTCTCTCTCTCTCTCTCTCTCTCTCTCTCTCTACACAGTAAATAGTAATTAGGTATGATACATAATCATACCTTACTTTTTCACGGTAGGCTTCTAATTTGGTTCCACCATATGCTTAGATTTATATGAATTGGTGAAAAAAAGTGCAATGCTTGTGTGAGAGAGAGAGAGAGAGAGAGAGAGAGAGAGAGAGAGAGAGAGAGAGAGAGAGAGAGAGAGAGAGAGAGAAATATCCCCCAATACGCAAGTGTCTA
The DNA here is from genome assembly GCF_040412425.1 of Macrobrachium rosenbergii. Classification (NCBI taxonomy): domain Eukaryota; kingdom Metazoa; phylum Arthropoda; class Malacostraca; order Decapoda; family Palaemonidae; genus Macrobrachium; species Macrobrachium rosenbergii. Next base: position 7,272,047 of record NC_089770.1, on the reverse strand, counting down.
AATTTACAGCTACATCGAAGTACCGTTGTTTGAATTAATTGGTAAGAAATGTGTAATGTTTGTGTGTGTGTGTGTGATAGAGAGAGAGAGAGAGAGAGAGAGAGAGAGAGAGAGAGAGAGAGAGAGAGAGAGATGCCCCAGTATGCAAGTATTTAAAATCACAGCTTCATTCAAGTGCCGTTGTTTGAATTAATTGGTAAAAAAAGTGTAATATTTGTGTGTGTGTGTGAGAGAGAGAGAGAGAGAGAGAGAGAGAGAGAGAGAGAGAGAGAGAGAGAGAGATGAAATATCCCCCAATATGCAAGTGATTAAATTCACAGATTCATTCAAGTTTTTGTTTAAATTAATTGGTAAAAAAAGTGTAATGCTTGTAAGAGAGAGAGAGAGAGAGAGAGAGAGAGAGAGAGAGAGAGAGAGAGAGAGAATATTAAATATCCCCCAATACGCAAGTGTTTAAACTCAGTTTCATTCAAGTTTCATTCAAGTGCCGTCATTCCCCCCACCAGGTGCCACCAAGCAAGCGGGCGTCGCGGCAATGGTGGGTCTTCCTCAGAGGCCGTCCTTGGCCATCTGCCAAGCGGCGAACACCTGCGGAAGAACCTTCGCCAGTTGGAGCAGCAGATGGCCTTCTCCGGTCCTCGGACCCGTGGGCACCAGAGCCCCGGGATGGGGTCCTTTGTCCCCAGCGCCCCACAATCAGTTGGGTCCTGTAAGTACACCTGCTTTCTGATTGTTTGCTCTGGTATTCGTTTTGTCTGCTCAAGGGACACTGTACAGACCAGTGCTTGGTGGAGTCGCTCTCTTCACTTTCTGGCTCTAGAGAAACCAGGTTTTGAGTTTTTTTTCTTTCCAGTATTTTTTTGGTTTTGTTGCAAATTGCTTCGTTCGCTCTGTTGGAATGGAATGGAATACTGAGTTTAGGCCATAGGCCAAGCACTGGGACCTGTGAGGTCGTTCAGAGCTGGAAAGGAAATTAAGAGTAGGTTGGTTTGAATGGCGTAACTGGAGGAAAACCTGGCAGTTGCAGCATGAAATAATTGTTAGGAGATGGTGAATAGCAAGGTGGAAGAAAGATATGCGTGCAGGTACAGTGAAAGGAATAAAAGGGGTTGCAACTAGGACACTGTTCGCTTTGTTAATCCTGGTTTCGTCATCGCCTGGAATCACTTTCTTTTTTGGCCGTGTAGATAGTCTGGGAAACTGATTATTTATTTATTTATTTGGGGGAAAGGGATTTTCCAGTCCTTCATCTTGTCAAAGTTTTTTTTTATATTTTCAAAGGTGTGACTCACTTTTATAGGTAATAATATATCTGTCATCAATTATCTTAAAACCTTTTGAATCAAACGTTCCTTCGGTTTTCATTTGACTTGTGAAAACTCTCTCTCTCTCTCTCTCTCTCTCTCTCTCTCTCTCTCTCTCTTCTTCTTCTTCTTCTTCTTCTTCTTCTTCTTCTTCTTCTTCTTCTTCTTCTTCTTCTTGAAGTATTTTTTAAAATTGTCCCTGGCATTCTTGAAAACTCTCTCTCTCTCTCTCTCTCTCTCTCTCTCTCTCTCTCTCTCTCTCTCTCTCTCTCTATTTATTTTTGAAAATGTCCCTGGCATTTGTGAAAATTCTCTCTCTCTCTCTCTCTCTCTCTCTCTCTCTCTCTCTAAAGTATTTTTGAAAATGTCCCTGGCATTTGTGAAAATTCTCTCTCTCTCTCTCTCTCTCTCTCTCTCTCTCTCTCTCTCTCTCTCTCTCTCTCTCTCTCTCTCTCTCTCTCGTAAGTATTTTTTGAAAATGTCCCTGGCATTTGTGAAAATTCTCTCTCTCTCTCTCTCTCTCTCTCTCTCTCTCTCTCTCTCTCTCTCTCTCTCTCTTTCTCTTATTTTTAAAAATGTCACTGGCATTCTCTGAAAACTCTCTCTCTCTCTCTCTCTCTCTCTCTCTTCTTGAAGTATTTTTTAAAAATGTCACTGGCATTCGTGAAAACTCTCTCTCTCTCTCTCTCTCTCTCTCTCTCTCTCTCTCTCTCTCTCTCTCTCTCTCTCTCTCTCTCTCTCTCTAAGTATTTTTAAAAATGTCACTGGCATTCGTGAAAACTCTCCCTCTCTCTCTCTTTAAGTATTTTTAAAAATGTTCCTGGCATTCGTGAAAACTCTCTCTCTCTCTCTCTCTCTCTCTGTAAGTATCTTTTAGACATGTCCCTGGAATTCGTAGTCTTGAAGGCTTATTATTTAGCTGTTTTTTTCAGAGGTGCAATTTCCTCTGTACTGCCACGATGTCAATATATTGCAAAATTAATATTAAGGTCACAGTAAGAAAATTTGTACCTTCATCTAAATAAAATTGTGACCAAACCACACTTCACATTACTTTTATTAATACTTAACTTTCTAAACTATCTCCTACCAAGGATAGCTTGCTAGCTGCCCTCGTTCTTCTTTCACCCCCCGTACCTAGCAGCTAAAAAAAAAAAAGAATACCCACTTTTAGCGTCGCACTTTCACCGACTTCATTGTTCTTTGGCCTTGGTTGGGCCTGGTTGCCCCATTCGGATTTACCCATTCAGGTTTACCCAAAACGATCGGGAAACGTGTTGAATTGAATGCTAATCTTTCCATCGTGACGTCACAATGATATTGCTCTTTTAGGCAAGGGACTGCCACGTGTATATGCTTGATTTAGTAGACCACCGTAAGGTGTTCATTTTGACACTTTTGGATTAAAACTGTGAGCAATAAAAGGAAGAATAACAGGCTAATTAGAATGTTAAAATTTTGTAGGATGATTAATAAAGGATAAAATTGCGCATGAAGGAGTGCAAAAGTAACAGGCAAGTTAGAGAATTATCGGGGATATTTCCAGCGTGTACTTATGCTAAGTTTTTTGTTTTTTGTTACTAGCTAAAAAAGGTATTTTTTAAATTTCTCTTTAACTATAGAGGACCTTTACGTGGCCATGATCACTCAGTAAGTGCTACCGTAATTTTTATATATTCAGGTCAATGCAGATATAAATTTGATCAGAAAAAGATTTGGACTGGAGCCAGTGCAGATTTATTAGTAGACCAGAACAGTGTTGTTGGAACCAGTGCATATTTATTTATTTATTTTTTTCTTTTATTTCAAAAACATATTTACAAAAGATGTACATTACAAATTAATAAAGAACAAGAAAGTTTAACAGATTCCTTAAAGTAACACAAAAATGGAACAAGATATTCTTAAATTTAGGATTACATCTCAACAAAAACATACATTATAACCAATGAGGTTTAATTACGATTAAAATCCATAATTTATATATTTATTTGGAAAGTAATTTTCTAAAGTGTCCTTATATTTTATCAATAATAGTTTTCTTCTTATTTTCCATTTTGATCTTATTTCAAATAAAATGTCCATTTCAGTATTTGTTTTCCTCGTATTCCATATAATGTACAAGTAGTCAAAAAGTAAAGTAAAAGCACAATTTTCCTCTTTTTTGGATTTACATCGATAATCCAGCATGACTGTATGCAGAAGTTTTTACTGCCTATACTACATATAGCCATTAGTGTGTCACATAAAGCCTTCTTGAAGGCTGAATACTCTCAAAAATAGAAGACATGCATTTGAGATTCACTTTTCCACACTTTGTACACGTGTCATCATCTGTGATCTTTAGAATTTTTAGTCTAAGGTTTGTAGACAGTACACCATGTATGCACCTGAAAAGAAAATCTCGTTCTTCAGGGAAAACGAAAGGAAGATTCACCCTCTCCCATATACTATCCCAGTTATGTAGCGGAAAACTTTCCATGATAGCTGGGCATACTCTCGGTAACAGTTTTTTGTAGCATAATTTATTTGACAATATCGGAAAACCAGGGAATTTGTGAACTTGTCTTATAAAGGTGATAAACAGAACATAGTGATCGGGAGATACATAGGCACGGGAATTCAGAGGTTCACTCTGAATTAAATAACTCACTCCTAAATCGTACAATAGTATCTGATCATACCTATATCAACAAAGAAATTTTTTAACATAGTATTACAATAAATAGTTAATGCCTTCGTGTAAATATGAGTTACTCCTATGCCACAAGTTTCCGTTCTAGACACAGTGTATTTCTATTTATGGGATGAGACATTCCACTCCAAATATACTGAAAAATAATAGAATTTACTTTAGTTACATATTTTTTAAAGGAGAACGTATGAGTCACATACCAGATCCTGGATAGCACCAAACTATTTATGATAATGGCTTTCTGAAGCAAGGATAATTTCCTGGGTTTAAGCAAGTTTGCTGTTGTGTATACCTTATGCAAAAGTATTTTCCAATTTTTTTTCACACGATATTTTAATATTCCTATCATGAATAATGCCAAAAATTTTTATTTGCGAAACACACGTCAACCACGATATTGGCCAGTTCAATCTGAATGACCAGTTACCAAGACCCATTATACTCGTCTTACTCTTGTTTAACAGTGCACCCGTTGCCGCTTCGAATCTCCTAATGTTATAAAAAAAACCTTTGACATAGACAAACCTGAAGTCACAAAGACATAAGAGTCATCAGCAAAGCCAATAATTTTAATACAATCATCATTGGGCAAGACGACACCGTGTATCTCTGGGTCTGTAGAAAGGTTCCTGAAAAACAATGAACAGCAGGATTGCTAACGGGCAGCCTTGTCTCACGGACCTCTCGATCTGGATTGGTCGGGTTAACTTGCCATTGAGTAGTATGCTTGCCTTGTAGTTCTTAAAGAGAGCCTCAATTACTTTAGTGAATTCCAAAGGAAATGCAAATTTAAGCAAGACTTGAAGAACAAACTCTATGTTGACTCGGTCGAAAGCTTAATAGTCCAGTCAAGCGACACTAAAGCAGCTTGTACACTCTCTGTTCCCTTATGGTAAATTATATCACGGATGAAGTTATTGCAGGAAAGTAATAGACTTTCCAATACCTGAGCAATATTGATGTTTTGATATCATTTTATCTATTACATTTGCATTCGATTCTTCAGTATCTTAGGCTAAACATTTGTAGTCGACATTTAAAAGTGTAATTGGTCTCCAGTTGTCCAAGACTGTTAGGTCACCCGATTTGGGAAACAAATTTATTATACCCAAATTTTGTGATTCTGACAGCATACAGTTAGTTTTCATGTAATTTAAGGTTTTGACAAAATCATTCTTGATAACATTCCAAAGCTATTATAGAATTCAGCAGGGCCCGTCACTACCTGAAACTTTTTCTTCGACATTGAAAAAACTGCCCTTTTAACCTCGTCAATAGTAATATCTTCAAGCAGCACATTTTTATCATTTTCCGTGATAATCGGTGATAATTTACTCAAAAAAATTTTATCTCCTTTTCTCTTGTATTAACACATTTAAACAGATTTTCATAGTAAGTAGTAACATAAATTAACAATTCCTCCTGGCTAGTGATTATTGTACCATTACCTAATTTTATCCTACTCAGATGAGATAATGTACGTTTACACTTTTCCTTTTTTAATAAAAAAAGAGGATACTTTCTCCCTAGATCTAATTCTTCGATTTTAGCTCGAATCTTAACACCTTCCAGTATATCATTTTTAATATCCTCAATTTTGGATTTTAGCACCTGGATATTATGATTTTGATTTTACATATTGATCGTGTTTCATATACAGTTGCTTTGATCGTGTTTGCAAGATGTAACAAACCATATTTCTCGCTACATAACCGTCTAGAAGGCTATGGCCATTTTCTGGTTTCAAGCTTGGCCCATTCCACCACTTTAAAATATTAACATGGTCATCTTTTCTTGTCTGGACACTGAGCCAGAAATCACTAAACGCTTCATGAATGTCCGTATTTTTCAAGATGCTAGTATTTAATTTCCACAAATAACTTTTAGCACAAATTTGCTGCATATTATCTCTATACATACCATATTGTGGTCAGAAAACGTGATAGGTTCAGTGTACACAGTTTTTATTTTTTCAAAGAGATCAGCCGTATAAAACCTGTCTAGGCGGGATCCGTAATTTTCCCTGATGTATGTGTATTGAGGCAGTCCTTTATTGATTAAGTAGTTATCCTTTAGACCGAGATGCTTTATAATTGCACATAAAGCTTTGGATATCAAATTTGGATTAATAGAGCTGGAATCTCTAAGCGTTGCCACACAGTTAAAGTCCCCTCCTAAGATTGTACTATCAAGTCGATGTCTCAAATAGTATAAGAGATTTTGGGAGAAAAATAATTCCCTTTCCTTAAGGTTATTAGCGCCTGATGGAGCGTAGATATTTATAATGTAAAGGACACATTCATTATATTTAATTGTGATCCCAATAATTCTACCCTCTGTATCACTTTCTTTGTTCAAAACTTCAATATTTTTGTATTTTGAAACTAAGATCAGAGTACCACCTTTCAATAACGGCGTGGGATTAAATATTACTGTGAAGTGTAATGTCAATTCTTGTAACAGGTGAATTTGTTTAACGTTATGTTCTTGAATGAGCATTATATCTACCTTATGATATTTAATCAACGATATTAACTTAGACTGCTTATCCACAGTATTCAACCCATTTATATTGAAAGTATCAACTTTTAAAGACATCCTGAAATTTTAATATCGTTGTTTCTTCTTAATCCGGGTCATATTTCCTTCTTTGGTCAGTTTCATTTTTCCAAGCCTCTCAACTTTGAAGTTCCATAAGACTTTATCCGAGTTTGTGTTATCAACAGCATTCTTGTCAGTAAGCATTAGTTCCTCACTTTGCTGTTCACTAACATTTCTAGGAGCTTCAATATCGTTTATATTGCACTCTAAATCTATGTCTGGATAATCTGGTTCATATACCGAGGCAAAGACAGTCATAAGAGTTTTTTCTGACATTGACGTTGCTAAAACAGGTGAACTAGTTTTTTTCATAATCATTAGTATCAGGTATTTCCCCAATGCTATTTTCAGATTCCTCATTTGTGATCGAATGATCATTAACTTTTACTTCTTAGTGCCACTGTTGGACTCCCTGTTCCACCTTTAGATCTTTGTACTTCATTTCCTAGTTTTTCAGTCTTTTATATTGCTGTCCAGCCTCTCCAACTCTGTCTTGAACGCCGAAAGACTGAAAGTGCCTCGAAATTTGTTTCTCAGCACATACGTCAGTCTGAGATACTGGTGCGCCCTTCACAGATGAAATTTTGCTTTCATAACCAGTCATGGATTTTATTGTTGAGGCACCATCAGTCCGAGTCTTGTTTTCACACTGCTCATCAGTAGAACTATCGTTACCTTCTGACTCCACCAACGAGGGGATAATATCACTTACCGTTTGTTTGCCACATTCCGCTATGATTTCAGAATTTCCTACTGTCACTATCGGGGATTGATGGTTCTGGAGGAGTTCTGGGAAATCAGCAGGTCCAAATGATAATAGTTTTGTATTGTTATTTTTACAAATTTGTGCCATATGATCCAAGCTACCACATCTGTGGCACGTTTTGTTTTGACCATTGTAAAGAAAAACAACTCTGAATCCACAGATATTTATGGACGATGGAATGTTGCGCTTAATTAACATTTTGGCTGTCCTTGTGCCATTATAAAAGATTCTTTGCTTTTCCGTGAGCAAAAGTATTGTTTCGTATCCCAAAACTTTTGCCATAACGGGACAAGACATTTTCCAGTAGGGCATTATCCATTTCAGATGGGCATTCTGATGGACACATATGTATATGAACTACAGAGATTGACAATTCTTACCGTTCCTTGTTTCCGATCGAACATTCTTTGTCCTCATATTGGGCTAAAAGCTGTCAAATCTTGACTTGTCGACAAATTTTATGATAATCCTGTTTGCATTAACCATCTGAAGACCTTCAATATCACTATCATTTATCTTCAAGATATCAAAAATCACTGTACAAGCAAGATCGTACGTGACTACAGTAGAAAAATGAAGCCCAGCCGAGTTGACACGCTTCAAAGACACCGATGAAGTCGCCATTGGTTTAGGTCTGGAGAAAATACTCAACCTATGAAATAGCTTGTAGGCGGAGAGGCTCTTTCTTACAACCGCTCGCTACGAAGGTTGGCAGCGAACTCCAGTGCATATTTATTAGTGGGCAAGGGTGGATTTGGATTAGAACCGATGCAGACTTAACTAAAGGGCTTAATATATAGTATATAAGAGCAGATTTAAGCAGAAACCAGTGATTATTTATTAATAGTCCAGATCAGATTTAGACTGGAACCATTGTGGATTTGTCAGTAGACCAGTTCTGATTTGGACTGAAACCAGTGCAGATTTATTAACATTCCAGAGCAGATTTAGACTTAATTGTCCAGAGCTATATAATACTCCAGTGCAGATTTATTAGAGCGGGTTTAGGCTGGAACCAGTGCAGATTTATTAGAGCGGGTTTAGGCTGGAACCAGTGCAGATTTATTGATAGTCCAGAGCAGATTTAGACTGGAACCAGTGCAGATTTACTGATAGTCCAGGGCAGATTTAGACTGGAAGCAGTGGAGATTTATTAATAGTCCAGATCAGATTTAGACTGGAACCACTGCAGATTTGTCAGTAGACCCGGTCTGATTTGGGCTGCAACCAGTGCAGATTTATTAATATTCCAGTGGAGATTTAGACTGGAATCAGTGCAGATTTATTAGAGCAGATTTAGGCTGAAACTAGTACAGATTTATTGATGGTCCAGAGCAGATTTAGACTGGAAGCAGTGGAGATTTATTAATAGTCCAGATCAGATTTAGACTGGAACCACTGCAGATTTGTCAGTAGGCCAGGTCTGAATTGGACTGAAACCAGAGCAGATTTTTAATATTCCAGAGCAGATTTAGGCTGGAACCAGTGCAGACCTATTAATTGTCCAGAGCAGATGTAAACCGGAACCAGTGAGGATTGATTAATAGTCCAGATCAGATTTAGACCGGAACTAGTGCAGATTTATAAATAGTCCAGAGCAGATTTAGACCGGAACTAGTGCAGATTTATTGATAGGTCAGAGCAGATTTAGACAGTAACCATTGCAGATTTGTCAATAGACCACATCTGATTTGGACTGAAACCAGTGCAGAATTATTAATACTCAGAGTAGATTTAGAGTGAGATTTACACTTAAGAGAACCACGAAGCTTATAATCTTTGAAAAAAGAATAGATCTGGTTTTACATGAAATAATTATATCCAACTGAAGTTTACAATTCGGCTGAAAATGAATGAAATTTGAATGTGGAAGAAACACTTGTGTATACAACTCAGGAACGTGGACCACTCTCAGCTCTGCAGTTTTTGGTGTAGAATTAACAGTTCCTTGTTGGACTGACCCAGTTGGCTCTCGTTCATTGTCCAGTGGTTTAAGGGAACCTCTTCGGTTGAAAAGGTGAAGCGAACCTTTTTGGCTGAAAAGGTGAAGGGAACCTCTTTGGGTGAAAAGGTGAAGGGAACCTCTTTGGCTGAAAAGGTGAAGGGAACCTTTTTGGCTGAAGATGTGAAGCGAACCTTTTTGGTTGAAAAGGTGAAGGGAACCTCATTAGCTGAAAAGGTAAAGGGAACCTTTTTGGCTGAAAAGGTGAAGCGAACCTTTTTGGCTGAAAAAGGTGAAGAGAACCTCTTTGGCTGAAAAAGTGAAGGGAACCTCTTTGGCTGAAAAGGTAAGGGAAAACCTCTTTGGCTGAAAAGGTGAAGGGAACCTCTTTGGCTGAAAAGATGAAGGGAACCTCTGGCTGAAAAGGTGAAGGGAACCTCTTTGGCTGAAAAGGTGAAGGGAACCTCTTTGGCTGAAAAGGTGAAGGGAACCTCTTTGGCTGAAAAGGTGAAGAGAACCTCTTTGGCTGATGTGTTTTCCTGAAACTAAACTGACTAGTTTGGCTTTTGGCCTTGTGAAGTCAAGGATCTTTTGCTCAGTCGTGATGCGTATGGAATTGTAAGCCCAAGTGGTATTTTCCCCTTATTTTTGTGAAGAATACATACTAGCTAGCTCCAAGATTGTTATTTTTCGTAATTTAACAGAAGGGTTTCATTTTGCACTTTCTGGAGAATTGTTAATTTTAACCAATTAGGTAAATTTGGTTGGGATAGCTCTAGCCCTGCTGATTATCACCAAATTTCTCTTAACTTCCAAATTGTAAAAAGTTCCGTAAATTCCTTTATATTTAAAGTTTCTGATTGTCTGTTGGCAAAACATCTGAATGCCTGCACTGAATGTAATCATGTTCCAGTTTTGCTTTCACGAGTACCTGGCTGCTTGTGGCGCTCTTTTGTCAGTTTTAATTGTAGTACAGAAATCCTTAGTGTCAGGTCATGAAGTTTGACTTGGTGCTGCTGTTGTCTGGTAATCATGATCTTCATGTCTCCAAAAAATAGACAGTGGGGAGTTTGTGGACAAGGAATGCAATCTCTGGTGTTCCCCAGGACAGTGCTCTTGGTCCCTTACTTTTTACCTTATACTATGCATGATTTGTGCTATGGCCTTGACAAGGAATGTAATCTTTAGTGTTCCCCAGGAAAGTGTTCGTGGTCCCTTACTTTTTACCTTATATATGCATGATTTGTGCTATGGCCTTGAAAACAAGTTTATTTATGCAGATGATGCTACTTTCTTTTGCACTGATCCTATCTCCTGAATATAGATCTGTGGCTGTTGAAACTCACAACAGAAATTTAGCTAAACTTATTGCATAATGGAAACTATGGAGGATGAGGTGAAACTTTCGATGAAAAAAACGCTGATTGGTTATTAGCAGGTCTAGGACATTGGAGCTCCCTCCCGCCCCTCCCCACACCCAGGTCTTTGCAGTGACAGAGCTCTTTAACTACGTGGAACCCATTTGAAATTTAGGGCCTTTCCTGATTGCTAATCCGCTTTTTAGAAATATACCCAGTCTGTCTCTTCTTCCGGTGCAAAAAAAAAATAAAAAAACTGGTATAGTGAGAAAGAATTTATTTCTCCATCTTTGAGTATTGTTCCTCTGTTTAGTCTTCATAAGTTGCCATGGATCTTAAATTACAAAAAAAAATAAAGTTTTAAAGCTTTTTTTTATCCTGATCTTTATATTATTTCGTGGCATCGTCGTTCAGTTAGCTCATTTTGCATGATATATAAGATATTTCATAATTTTGATTGTCCTTTGGATTCTGGTCCTCCCAAGTTATACTACCTGCCACACAGTTAATTCTGACAGTTAAATTCTCATAGTAAAATTCTGATAGTTAAATTCTCACAGTTAATTCTGATAGTTAAATTCTCTTAGTCTTGCCTTTTCTTCTTTGAGGTTCAATACCACAGTTTTGTGGCCAAATTGTCGAACGATCTTCCTAATCCTGTAGTTGAGCTGTTGGGAATTGATAAGCTCAAATTTGGTGCAATTTTATTTATTTATTTTTTTTGAGAAGGCTGACATGGTGAAAATCTTTTTTTTTTTTTTGTTGAGAAGGCTGACATGGGACAAATCTCCCCTTATTTTGAGAAGGCTGACATGGTGCAAATCCCTTTTTTTTTAGAAGGCTGACATGGTGCAATTTTTTTTAGAGAAGGCTGACATGGTGCAATTTTTTCTTTTTGAGAAGGCTGACATGGTGCAATTTTTTTTTTTTTGAGAAGGCTGACATGGTGCAATTTTTTTTGAGAAGGCTGACATGGTGCAATTTTTTTTTGAGAAGGCTGACATGGTGCAATTTTTTTTAGAGAAGGCTGACATGGTGCAATTTTTTTTTGAGAAGGCTGACATGGTGCAATTATTTTTTGAGGCTGAAGGTGCAAATTTTTTAGAAGGGCTGACATGGTGCAATTTTTTTTTAGAGCTGACATGGTGCAATTTTTTTAGAGAAGGCTGACATGGTGCAATTTTTTTTGAGAAGGCTGACATGAATCTCTCTTCATAGTTTCTTTGTTATATGTCATATGTATTGACTTTGTTAATTCTCTTAGTCATTTTTTACCAAACCTGAGGAAATTTATTGGATACTCATGCATATTTATTATGAAGCCATAAAAAAATTAGCTTAAAACCATTGCATATTTATTAGTAAGCCACAAAATAGTTTAGTTTACAGCCAGTGCATATTTTTATTAGTAAACCAGAGGAAACTCAGGTAAAACCACCCTGTGGTGGGGGGGGGGAGGTTGTGCCGTCAGTGCACCTTACGCGGTGCACTGTAGGCATTACTTGAGGTTCTTTGCAGCGTCCCTTCGGCCCCTAGCAGGAACCCCTTTCGTTCCTTTTACTGTACCTCCGTTCATATTGTCTTTCTTCCATTTTACTTTCCACCCTCTCTTTACAATTGTTTCAGCATTATTTTCAGCGCTGAATGACCTCATAGGTCCCAGTGCTTGGCCTGTGGCCTAAATTTTATATTAATTTCAATTCGATTCTTGTAAAACCAGTGCCTATACGTAGTAAACTGTAGTAAATTTACTTTAAAACCATTGAGTAGGCCTATTCATTAGTAATTAATGAGGAATTTAAATTAGTACATGGTATGAGGAACCTTTAGAAAATTTATTATAAAAACCAGTGCATATCATATAGGCTTGGGAGATTTCCTATAAATAGTGCATAGGAGTTTTAGGTTAACACCAATAAATATTCATTAGGGACTGAAAATTAGTGTATGGTATTAGGAACCAATAGGAAACTTAATAAGTTAAGTATATCTTAGTTTAACCAGACCACTGAGCTGATTAACAGCTCTCCTAGGGCTGGCCCGAAGGATTAGACTTATTTTTACGTGGCTAAGAACCAATTACAAAACCAGTGCATGTTATTAGGAAGGCTTGGGAAATTTACTTTAAACTTTGCTTTTTTGTACGTCTCAGAGTTAGGTTAAGACCAATGAATATTTATTAGTAGATCTTAGGAGATTTAAGTTAACCAGTGCAGATTGCTAGTAAGCTGTAGGGAATGTAGATTAAAATCAGTAACTATTATTAGTAGTCTATAAGAAATTTACTCTAAACAAGTGAATATCTGGTACTTGGTCACAGGAGATCTAGTTAACAACCAATCCAAGCCTATTAGAAAGTCACAGAAGATTTCGTTTAAAATCAGTGCATATTATTGGTAAGCCAAATGAGGTTAAATTTAAACCAGTGTATAATGCTATTAAACCATATTAAATTTAGGTTATGACCAGTGAATGTTTTGTTTCAGTGAGCCATGAACGTTTTAGTTACAAACCAGTTCATATTATTGTTAGGCAACCATACTGCCCTAAAATGGAAGACAGCAGTATCTGCAAAAATACAAAACTGAGAAAAATGGTAGATACTCCCTTACCTTACCACTGATTTTGCGGATACTGCAAATGGGACCTCCTAAACACTCGTGGAAAGCTTCGAAGAATCATTCTGAAACTGCAGTAACTTGTGTATTAGTGTTTCACGAGCCCAATAGGTGGCATATCTCAATTTCGAAAATTTTGCAGATACTGGAGTTTAATATTTTAGTGCAGCATAGGATGCATCATATAAAACTAGTACGTAAACCACAAGAGATGAATTATTTAAAACAGGTGCTTATTTATGAGCACAAGAGAATCATTTCAAAATCAGTGTATGTTGGTAGGTAGTAAGTACTAGTAGGTAACTTTACTTGGAAACCTGTGCTTATTGTTGGTAAGCTTAAGATGATACAATTTAAAACTAGTGAATATTGATTTGTAAGGAGATTTAGGGCAAAACTAATTCATATTTGTTGTTAAGCCACGAAAGATTGATTTTTTAAAACCAGTGCAATATACAGTATTAGGAAGCTGTTGGAAAGTGTTTAAAACCATTTGTTGCTATTCATAAGCCATCGAAAATTTCAAACTATTACATATTTTTCAGTAAGCCATTAGCGATCAATTAAAAATCAGTGATGTTATTTACGAAATCGTGAGAAATTTGTTTTAAAACAGTTTTTATTATAAATAAGCCAATGAAATATAGCTTAAATCCAGTGCAAAGGCATATTTAATTTAAAACCAGTACATAGTATTAGGAGGCCACAGGAGATTTAGTTTAAAACCAGTGCATTTTCATGTAATCATGGAGAATTTAGTTTTTAAAACCAGTGCATTTTCATGTGTAATCCATAGGAGATTTAGTTTAAAACCAGTGCATTTTCATGTGTAATCCATAGGAGATTTAGTTTGAAACCAGTGCATTTTCGTGTATAATCCATAGGAGATTTAGTTTAAAACCAGTTTAAAACCAATGCATTTTCATGTGTAATCCGTAGGAGATTTAGTTTAAAACCAATGCATTTTCATGTGTAATCCATAGGAGATTTAGTTTAAAACCAATGCATTTTCATGTGTAATCCATAGGAGATTTAGTTTAAAACCAATGCATTTTCATGTAATCCATAGGAGATTTAATTTAAAATTAATTTTTATTCGGAAGTAAGCCATAGGAAATTTAGTTTAAAATTAGTTTTTATTTGTCAGTAAGCCATAGGAGATCTTTGTTATAATCAGTGTTTATTTATTAGAAATTCACAGGAGATCCAGGTTCAAACCAGTGCGTATATATTGGTAATTCATAGGAAATTTATCTTAAAACAAGTGCATATGTGTTAATAAGCCATACACATTAAAGCCGTAGGAGATTTAGGTACACATATAAGCCATAGGAGATTTAGGTTATATCCATTGCATGTTTGCAAGTCATAATAGATTTGATTTAAAGCCAGTGCATTGTATGAACAAGCCAAATACAATTTAAATCACTTTATATCTCTTAAAATGACATGAGGCATTCAGGTTAAACCATGTGAATGTACTATAGTCAGCCTTGAAAGTTTTAGGTAAAAACCAGTTCATATTATTATAAGTAAATCAGGAAACTTAGTGCAAAATAGTGCTTACTAGCAATGCTTATTTATTAGTAAAATCAAAAGAGATTTTGCATCAAATGATTATTAGTTAATCAGGAAATTTAGCTTAAAATTAATTTATAATATTGGTAAGGCATGGGAAGTGTACTTTGAACCCAGTACTTATATATTAGTATAACCACAAGAGACCCTATTATAAGTCAGTGCTTATTACTAGGAAATAATAGGGAACTAAAACTATGCCCAATGGTAGTACCCTTCAGTTTATTTGCTTTAAAACCAGTGCATATACATTTGTAAGGCATAGGCGATTTATCTCAAAACCAGGAGAGATTTAATATAAGATTTGTGGATGGTATGAGGAAGATACAGGAAATTTAGTTTAAATCCATTTCTCATTATTAGTAAGCCATAGGAAATTGACTTCAAACCAGTGAATATTAATAGTAAACCAATTAAAAATCAGTGATGTCATCAAGAAAACATAGGAGATTTTGTTTAAAACTGGCTTTTATTATGAATAAGCCAAGGAAATGTTTAAAACCAGTGCAAATGCATGGATTTAATTTTAAATCAGTGCATAGTATAAGGAGGCCATAGGAAATTTAGATTAAAACTAGTGCATATTTGTGTGTAAGCCATATTTATTAGAAAGCTCTGGGAGATTTATGTTGAGAACAGTGCATATTTATTGATAAGCAATAGGAGATTGATGTTGAGAACAGTGCATATTTATTGATTAGCAATAGGAGATTTATGTTGATAACAGTACATATTTGTTGATCAGCAATAGGAGATTTGTGTTGATAACAGTACATATTTATTGATCAGCAGTAGGAGATTTTTGTTAATAACAGTACATATATTGATCAGCAGTAGGAGATGTATGTTGATAACAATTCATATTTATTGATAAGCAGTAGGAGATTTATGTTGAGAACAGTACATATTTATTGATAAGCAGTAGGAGATGTATGTTGATAACGATGCATATTTATTGATAAGCAATAGGAGATTTATGTTGAGAACAGTGCATATTTATTGATAAGCAGTAAGAGATTTATGTTGAGAACAGTGCATATTTATTGATAAGCAGTAGGAGATTTATGATGAGAACAGTGCATATTTATTGATAAGCAGTAGGAGATTTATGTTGAGAACAGTGCATATTTATTGATGAAAGCAGTAGGAGATTTATGTTGAGAACAGTGCATGTTTATTGATAAGCAATAGGAGATTTATGTTGGAGAACGATTATATTTATTGATAAGCAGTAGGAATTTAATATTTGAGAACAATGCATATTTATTAATAAGCAATAGGAGATTTATGTTGAGAACAGTGCATATTTATTGATAAGCAATAAGATTTATGCTGAGAACAGTGCATATTTATTGATAAGCAATAGGAGATTTATGTTGAGAACAGTGCATATTTATTGATAAGCAGTAGGAGATTTATGTTGAGAACAGTGCATATTTATTGATAAGCAGTAGGAGATTTATGTTGAGAACAGTGCATATTTATTGATAAGCAATAGGAGATTTATGTTGAGAACAGTGCATATTTATTGATAAGCAGTAGGAGATTTATGTTGAGAACAGTGCATATTTATTGATAAGCAATAGGAGATTTATGTTGAGAACAGTGCATATTTTTGATAAGCAGTAGGAGATTCATGTAAAGACAGTGCATATTTATTGATAAACTGATAGAGATTTATATTTGAGAACAATTGCATATTTATTGATAAGCAATAGGAGATTTATGTTGAGAACAGTGCATATTTATTGATAAGCAACAGGAAATTTGTGTTGATAACAATGCATATTTATTGATAAGCAGTAGGAGATTTATGTTTAGAACAGTGCATAATTTTTGATAAGCATTAGATTTATGTTGAGAACAGTGGATATTTATTAATCAGCAATAGGAGGTTTGTGTTGAGAACAGTGCATATTTATTGATAAGCAATAGGAGATTTATACTGAAAACAGTGCATATTTATTGGAAAGATTAAAACCACTGTTAAGGAACAAAGTCCAATGGTTTAAGTTTAACTTCTTCAGTTTTCTGGTAGAGCCACGCCGATAGTTAATAGAATACAGCCGTAGTTGCAGGTGTAGACGTTACACCTGCATGGAAAAAAAAACCATAATTTCAGTCGATCGGAGACAGGAATAGTTGCTTGCTAAAAGATGGAACATCAATACACCTGTTTTTGAAAGAAAGAAATTGTTATAAAAGTACGCATTGTCGTCCAGTGGAATAATAAACAGAGTGGCCATTTTTCTTATTAGAGATCTATGTAAAAACTTTAAAAACTGGTAGTTAAAAGACGAACAGTAATCTCGAGAAACATTGTTTTTTTTTAAGGTATTTTCATAAAGATTTTTCTCTCTCGTCCGACTTATTTAGTTTAAGCTATTCCCGGCGTCGATGACCGTAGCCGTAGCGACGCTAGATTTTAGTTAATTTAGTTAAATCCTTTAACAACAGATAAGTATATAGGAACGCCGTTAAGTACCATTAATAGCAAACCACCAGTTGTTTAAATGTTAACCTTCGTAACTGCTTGGATAGTTGAACTGCAATCAAAATGACTTGATAAGAATATACATTGGAACTTCTCTATGTTCTCTTTTCATATTTTCATTTGCCGCTCGTATTATGTTTATGTAAGACTATTTTAAATTTCAAAAAAAAAATTGTTCAAGCATTGCTCATATGAATAAAAAAAATTATCTTTAAAAGAGACGAATATGATTCGGTACAAATATCGAAAGGTGATTGACCTAATATACAAGTGAACAGGTGAACGAGCTATTATCTTATGATACGGCTGCTATAAGTGCCTTTTAAAGACAGGCAGATTCTAAAAGCCACTCTTCCCTTCAAATGTGGCCTCAGGAGACCCGAAATTAGCATATTTATTCATATTTTGAACCTCCGTTGTTTTTGTATAGGCCTTCTTTTGTTTTAATGATGGCCGCCTTCAAATGTTTTTGCTTGTCATGGTCACGACGGGTCGGGGCTGAGTTCACGTGTTGGAATCCGGCCAGGCTTTGTGTCTTGCCATGGAGCCGGCTTCAGTTTCAAGATGGTTCCCCACTGTACTGGGTGTGATGGCGGCTTGGAGTACCTATTTTACCGGTTATTTTGGGAATATACAAGTGATTGTGTCAATTTAACGCCTTTGCGACCTTCGGTTTACCCAGAAAGTGATGAAATGTGATGGAAATCTAGTGTTTTCTTCGGAATTCGTGGGATTTTTATACTTGAGGAGATCTGGAGAAGCACATGGCCTATAGACCGTCTGGGGTGTCTTCAGAATTCGGTGGAAAGGTACGTTTAGAGTTTATATGTTTGTTAAGAACAAAAGAAATAGATTTAGGGTATCCAGAATAGGGGGAAAAGCCCCCTTTTTCCTTTTTCAAGTTTGCAGGAGGGCCAGGAAGCCTGATGTAGGCTAGGCACCCCTAATCAACCCATGCAGGCCTTTGTCTGCTGACATGGCCAAGTTACTCAAAGGTGAGACTTTTCCAAAGCTATTCCAGTCACATGTTTAGTTATATGTGCAGCATCTCACAACTACCATAAGCTTGTATTTCCATATTGTGTAATTTTGTTAGGTTTTTTTTGTGGATCCAATATGGCCCCCACAGTGAGGGATCTGGTATGGCCCCTATAGTGTGGGAGCCAGGTCTTAGAGAAAACCGAAAAAGTAATGTGTTTAGATGAGAATGTGCTTTTAATGGAAGATGGCGATTCTCTTGTCAGCTACTATAATGGGAATGCAACGTAAAAGTACTGTGTAGGCTAATAGCCAAACATCTTTTGTTGATGTAGCACACTTTATCAGAATGAATGGCTTCAGTCTTGAGACGCTTCCAGCAACTGATATGAATTTCCATTTGAATTGATATATCCTTATCCTTGCCTAGGATGTGCTGTCCACTAAGCTTCCCGTTGGACCCCAACGATTTAAACCCCAGTGGGAGTTAGTGCCTTCATCGCGCGATCACTTCAGGCTGTTTGCTGTGCTTCTTTGGCCCCTAGCTGCACCCACTTTTTAGCCTTTTACTTTACCTCCATTCCTGCTTTCTTTTTTCCATCCACCCTCTAATTGTTACTTCTTTGTGCAGCTGTGGGCTCCCAGTTTCACTTTTAGATCCTTGTACTTCATCTCATTGATTTTCTGCCTCTCTTTATCTTGCTGCCCAAACACAACTTCACTCTGCACTGTTTTAAGCATTGGATTGCTGAAAGCTCCCCGGTATCTGGCTTTATAGCTTAATTTTTTCAAATCAACCAATGAGTGCCATTGTGTTCCCCAGTATTTCTGGTCAGCTTAACCCACTCAGTTCCTCCACCTCCTATGGTAATCTCAAGGAAGTAGGTGACTAGGTTATCTGCATGGCAGGCTGGAGTCGCCTCTTTTCTTTCAAATAGTTGGTGGTGACAATTTTAAATGTTGGTATACCAGTCATTATCTACCAGTCATTTGGGATCAGCCGTCATATCTTACTAATGCCGATTTCCTCCAGAGCCCTTAAGTTTTTGCCTTTCAGGAATTGAAGATTATTATTGAAACAGTTGCTCTCTTTTCTTTGATTGTGGCAATAGAGTCCATTTCTCCATTGAATTGTAGATTTTTATTTCTTTTTTTCTCATTGTCCACAGGTCATATCAGTGGTTCTTTTGTACTCTCTAGTTTGTAAGGCACAAATTAGGTTTTTTGAAGCTCCACACACCATAACTACACAACTTGCAGATAAATTTTGTTGCATAAGGCATACTATTGCACTGAGGAGATGCAGCATTTTGGTCTTTCATTTAGTAGAGTTGAGACCAAAGTGACTTCTAGTTTAGTTTTGATTCCTTAAGGGTTTCTTGTGTGAGCAAGAGCCTGTGTTGGAACAAGCCAAGCATAATCTTAGCATGAGGCAGATACCAATTTCACAGATACATTGCCTTCCACAAGTTTGGCAGCTAATCCCTTTACCTTAGCTAAGGCAGAGAGGCCTGATTCTGGCACTCATGCCTGCAGTGGTGTGACACCCCAGGGTAGGAATGTGGATATCTCAGGAGATTGGGTAGTCCAGTTGCATGCAACCAGCCATGCTTAAGACCTACCAAGGGCATGCAACCAGTCATGCTTAATAGTCATCTACCAAGGGCTTTTGGAACATCTGTGTTCTAGGATGCTGTTGGCTTTGTATAATTGTTCTGGCACACTACCACCATATTTTTTTTCCAAGTTCATGCAGAATTTATCTGGAGGCTAGTGTGTACTTGGACATGATTTTGTAGCTGACTCATTTAAGTTGCCACTACAAAATCATTGCTTCACCACTATAGTTGTTTGTATTCTGTCCTATGGTTGCAAGGCACATGGTATGCCCATGAAATGCCGAAATTTCTGCAGGAAATTCATTCGGTATATAGGTGATTCAAATCTGAGGGCCATATAGGAAGCCGAAAGAGGCACATTACAGAACGGAAAGAGGCTTCAGTGTTAGTAATACGACTCCATTTTGCGAGGAGACTTGACCATTGAATTTTCCAAAATAGGAAGAAGCTACAGGAATACATTTAAAAACTAGAATTTTCCAAAATAGGAAGAAGCTAGAGGAATACATTTAGAATCTAGAATTTTGTAATAAGCCTGGCAGGAGGTTGATAAGGTAGGCATAATTATAGTGTGGTCATTGCACCAAATATAGATATTTGGTGCAATTAGAATTGGTTTACAGGAAATAGATTATCTAGTGCTATATTACCATGACGTGCTGTAGACTTCCAGGACTAAATTATCTAAGGGTTATTCAGTGGATCCATTTAAGTGACGTATATTCTACTGAGTATGATGAAGGCAATGTCTGTTAAAGCAAAGTTGACTTGAAAGCACAGAATTGGCAATGTTTCCACCAGATGTGTTCTGTGCCAGCAGTATACACCACTTTTAATCACAGTTTCAGTTCAGGATCATATTCTAAGGTTTGCCGATTACATTGTTTTGGCCAGAGGTTGCAAATTACATGTACTGTTCTTGCAGCTGTTAGAGCAATAGTAAGAAGCACAGAATTAGAACTTGTAAGAATCGTGCACAGAAGCTTGGAAGTTGCAATCATTAAATACTTTAGAAGGCAGTTCAGTAACTTTCGTGGTAAATGTTGATGCAGTAAGAGCTAAAAAGGTAGTTATGCAAGTCATAATTGATTGAAGTATTTTTCCAGCCAACATCAGAATATTAATAGGTTTCCCCACCATCCATCAGTAAAACGACTCTGCAAAGTTGCATGTATGGCCAGTCTTATTATCCATACCTTTTGTAGCCAAATCCTCATGATCTTGTTGAGTTGTGTCTTGTCATCAGCTAAGAGGAGCTTCTTTCCACTAGAAAAGTGACATCTCTGGGCTGCTGTTTTGTGTTTAAAATGATGTAAGCAGGGAGGCAACTAATAAAACTTTTAGCACAAAACGGCAGCCCCAGTGGTGCCACTCTTTCTAGTAGAAATAAGCTAGGAAGTATTAAAGTAAAACTTCACTCAAATGTTCGAGTAAAACTTCACTCAAATGTTCTCTTAAGTTCTTTGGACAATTGTTTGAAGCATCCTAGGCTATGTATAATTAGATTGATGCCTGTTTGTTTACAGGCAATTAGATATATTAGAAAAATATTTGATTTTGCCGTCTTAAGAATGTTTTAACTTGCTATCTAGGCCATTTAGTCTTATAATTGAAACTCAAAATGCTTAGCTTCTTGTTCTAGGTTACTGTAATTAGCTGTCATCCCCCCCCCTTTTTTTATATATAATCGGTCAATTTGTGAACTGATGACTGGGGGAGAGTTGTGGGAAATCTGAAGGCTGCGACATGGTTTTCACGATTTCAGTTGAAAAATCGTTTTTTATAATAAAATTACCGTGGCCTAGAGAATGTTTAGTAAGTTATAACTAATTCATGGTTTGCATTAGGTCGGGTGATAGGGCTAGACTAAGTCAGTTTAGATTTTAGGACAGCTATAAGACAGAATGTGGTGGAAATCAAACAGTGGGAATGTGGGAGGAGGAGGAGGAGGAGGAAGGAATTCTCATGTTAATGAAAAGTCAGGAGAAACTTTAATAATTTGAGGTACTTGGTTGACAATATTCTTTGAGAATGAGTTATTTAGTTGACCAATGAATCTAAGGCCTTTAGTAGAGTGTTTTAAATGCTGGCATGAAGGGTAATTGAAAAAGGGGGTTTGTGGATTAAAGGAGGAAGAAAAACGCAGATACACAGCAAAGAGAATGTTAAGTACAGTGACAAGAAGACAGAACAAATACTCTTCTTAAATACACATAAGTAGGCTGCCTTCTTAATCTGATATATTAAAAAGAAAAACGCTAAGGATTTTTTTACTTTTTAGCTGAGAAGAGACTAATAGACGGGCGATTCGGAGAATCTAAGCAATGAATATTATTTTTGGCATATACAGTCATAGTCTGAACGGTTATACTGACATTTATTAAATTCCCTTTGGTTTAAAAAGAAAATTGACTAACGTCCAGAAAGTTGCAATATTTAAGGTGGCTGTTAAGGTAACTGCGTTTTAGTTGCATTATTTAAAGTGGCTGTTAATGGCATTGTGGATAAGCTGCAGTATTTGAAATGTCTGTTAAGGCCACTATGGATAAGTTGCAGTATTTAAAGTGGCTGTTAAGGACACAATGGAAAAATTGCAGTATTTAAAGTGGCTGTTAAGGATCTGGAAAAATTGCAGTATTTAAAGTGGCTGTTAGGACACTGGAAAAATTGCAGTGTTTAAAGTGGCTGTTAAAGACGCTATGGAAAAATTGCAGTATTTAAAGTGGCTGTTAAGGACACTATGGAAAAATTGCAGTATTTAAAGTTGCTGTTAGGGCCAGTAAAATAATTTCAGTATTTAAAGTGGCAGTTACGGACACTAGAGAAGGCATTTCTTTGGCTCAGTTGTAATATTGAGAGTAGTTGTTCAGTATAGCTAAGAAGTCATGTTTGTTTCAGAACTAATGTTTACATGTTTAGTCGGGTATTGGGTCGATTATGAGCAAAAAGTATCAGACAACACACTGGAGGATTGAGATGTTCAGCAGTAAATATCAGTTTGAGAATTGATACTGAATCGAGTCAGCATTGGAATGAGTACCGACAACTTTTTACAGCCCATGAATTCCATGAAGACTGAGACTCCCTTGTGTGAAAATAAAAGAAAAAAGAACTTTTTTAGAGAGAAGAATTCTGCCCTAAAATGGAAGGTTGCAGTATCTGCGAAAATACAAAACTGACAAAAATGGTAGATACTGCAGTTTTCCCTAGCCTTACTACAGATTTTGCAGATACTACAAATAGGACCCCCTAAATACTCGTGGAAACCATTGAAGAATCATTCTGAAACTACAGTAACTTGTGTATTAGTTTCACGAGCCCAGTAGGTGGCATATCTCAATTTCGAAAGTTTTGCAGATACTGCAGTTTTCCATTTTAGGGCAGGATTGCCAAGTATATTGTAGAGTTGCAGTTGGAAAAGTTAAGATTGCTAACATATAAGACGAAACAGGATATTGATGTTTTGGGCTCTGGGGGGAAAAATGGCAGTATATCGATATGTTGCTAGTTCCATATTACCCATTTGGAGTTTCTGGCTTAATTATATACAAACGCATCGAATCTTAATAAAAAAAAAAAAAAGCTGTGATATGCACTATTGTACAGGTGGAAAGTCTGGTGTGTTAATTTTGAATGAAAAGATTTAAATTATTTGTGATTTTTATTACTTGAATCGTTGAGGAAGGTTTTTCAGAACGAATTTTGACCATAATGTGATTTCTAGCTTTGTGTGTGCAAGAATGAACACAATTGATGGTAGTATTAAGCATATATTTTTTTCTAGAGAAGATGTTTAAGTTTTTTTTTTTATAATACAGTGTTAAAAGTGGCAATTATAATAATTTTGTAAGTAACATTAGATTCAAGGAGTTTTATTATTCAATAGCTGAAGATTTGGTTTTGCAACTTTAAATGCTGGATTTCAGTTACAGTAATCAGTTTTTGTTTCTCTCTGTTAATGCAGTTGTCACTAAAATTATGTAATTAAATGCATCATACGTCCCGCGTCAATTTAATTTTTCAGTTTTTTAACCGATTGTGTCCCAAATCATTTATGTTAAATTCCTGTTAATATTATAATTTTGTCGTTCTGTTAATGTATTTACCAGCAGAGTGATCATTTATTTATCACAGATATCTGATGCTGGGTCTTTGATTATTCCATTTTTTTTTTACTTTTTTTCATTCTAGTAAAAACACGATTTCTCTGAGTTGATTATTTCCGTGACGATTTGTTTGTTTAATAACCAGGTAAATACAGTACCTAATTTCATGTACTACTTTGACCATACATATTATGCTGCAAATTTCAATACAGCAACCCCCAGCTTACTAGATGCTACAGAGGTCTGGCCATTCTGATAGGTATCAGAGCCTGTAGTATAGCCTGCTCTTAAGCATTTTCAAGATTTCTCACATTTAGTTGTGATTCCACTTAGTTTCTAGTCTAAGCTAAGCTGTACTTTACACTTAACATTCAGTGTAAGAGGTTGAACTAAAAGGTGTCATGTTTGATTGTCAGTGACGCTGCTGATGAATACAGAGTTCTGGTAAATCAAGAAGTCACTGTACTGTATTACTTGTGGCTGAAAATTGTCATAAAACAATGAATAATGAACATTATTTAAATATATGTCGTGTAAATGATGCAATTAGCAGTTAAGTACTGCAATTAAAAGCTATTTACAGTAATTCATTCCAGTAAACAGACTTTTTCTTATTTGTTCCCACTGGGGCAGGTACACAGCTTCTCCACAACAGACGCGAGGTGTGCCAGCCTTTACCAGATGCACAGGAGAGGCCCCGTCATAAAGAAACGTCCCAATAAGAATCCTTTGGGAAATAAGCCCATGGCGAGGGGCGTGGTGCTGAAGACCTTGATCAAGAAACCCAGAAAACCCAACTCAGCCAATAGAAAGTAAGTTGGAACGTGTGATATTCAAAGTTTGGCTCCAGTAGGGTATTTTTTTTTTTTTTTTTTTTTGCATAATCCAGCTGGCAAGCACAAAATTCCTGGAGCCTGATTAAGTTCCAGATCTCTCTTCTTCATGATGTGAATAATGCTTTCTAGTGGTAAATCTGAACTAGATTCAGTCTTTTCCCATTTCACTTTGGTAATCGTTACCTTGGTAGGTTTCTGCATCCTAATATTCGCAGTTTTGACTTGGACCATCGACGAGTGGGCTCATGTTTGTCAATTTTTCATAAGTTGTATTTAAACCGAGATCTTTCGCACTTTCAATTGATCCTCTATCCCTTTTTTCTGCTGAGAGCAACGAGGTTTGCTGAACAGCAGCACCAGTATGCAGTAAAAGTGCCTCTCTGTCGAACTTTCAGTTCCAGAGGTCCTTTATTCCTCACACCTCAGGATGTCGTGCAGTTGGAATTCCAGAAGTTTAAGCGAAGATGCGGTGCATTGCTATCCTAATACCATTCTCCTTGTGCCGCTTGTTGTATCTGTCATAATTTTTTTCTCTTGTGACAAGTGATCTCTACTTTCTGTATTTTCCAGTACCTTCTGTTACTATTTTCCAGTGAACACCAATATTCTTTGGACTCAATGTCGTGTCTTTGGTATTGTTCTGTATGAATAGGTTCATCTTCTGAATAATAATAATAATAATAATAATCCTAACCATAATCATAATCATAATAATAATAATAATAATTCCGTTTACCTTCTTTTACTTTCTAATAACTCCAAAATATTCTTTGGAAGCTCGAATTTCAAGTCAGTGGCCCCTGTGGCCTTGTTCCATATGTATAGGGTTCATCTTCTGAATAATAATAATAATAATAATAATAATAATAATAATAATAGTAATAGTAGTAGTAATTCCTTTACCTTCTGTTACTTCTTTCAGAATGAATACTATAATATTCTTTGGAAGCTTGAATTTAAAGTCAATGGCCCCTGTGGGCTTGTTCCATATGAATAGGCTTCATCTTGTGAATAATATAATAATAATAATAATAATAAAATAATAATTTAATACCCTTTGTTAAACAAAATGGCAGTTTCAACAGCATTTATTTTATATAGTAAACGCTCAATTCGTCATATTGTTGTTCTTGCGCTGGAATGGTTGCAAGCAATTGACCAGTATTCATATCCGGTGGTTTAGTGACGTGTAGGAAGTAGTTCTCGTTGAGTGTCGACTAGTTTCGCCCTCCTCGTTAGGGCATCATTCAGGACAGGATCGCAGGATGCAATAATAATAATAATAATAATAATAATAATAGATATTTCACACTGTTATTAACGACTTCCTCACCTGTGCTATATCCCCGTCAGGTGCGTCTTGGTCCGCCTCTCCACCGGGAAGGAGTTGATAGCCTACGTGCCCGGGGAAGGGCACAGCCTTCAGGAACACAACATCGTCATGGTGAGGGTAGGGCGTCTCCGGGACGTGCCCGGCGTCAAGGTGAAGTGCATACGCGGGGTGTACGACTTGGCCCACGTCGTCAAGAGAAAAACTTAAATTAGATATTAATTAGTTTTTCAGGTAAAGACTAATTATCTTTATCTTCAGGAAGTGCGTCAGTGTTGGGTAACATTCAAAGTTCACATTAAAATTTTCACATAATTATTTCTTAGATAACAAAAAGTTCACATAAAAATTTCACGTTATTTCGTTAAAGTTTCACAGTGGTTTCTTAGATAACATAAAAATTTCACATAATTATTTCTTAAGGTAACATAAGTTCACATTTAAATTTTACATAATTATTCTTTAGATAACATAAAAAGTTCACATCAAGAAGTTACATAATTATTTCTTAGATAACATTAAAAGTTCACATTAAAATTTTACATTACTTCTTAGATAACATAAAAAGTTCACATTAAAATTTATCTCCATAATTATTTCTAAGAGAACATTAAAAGTTCACATTAAAATTTTACATAATTACCCCTCAGATAGCATTGCAAGTTCATGTTAAAATTTATTTGCATAATTGCGAAGAATATTCACTTTGGGTTAAACGTATTTTAATATCTTAGTGGATTAAATATAAACAGGTTTAAAGACCACCCTTTTCATTAGTAAAGTTCGTTAATTAACAGTTGAAATGTTTAATGGACCACTTTGTAAATATTCTTTATTAGAATTTATAATTAATTTTTCTTAAATGAAATATGCATCCGAAGGATTTTTTTTATATCAAAATAGTCTGAAGAATTTTTTCCATTTTAGAAATTTGTCCTTAACTATTTTTGTTTTTAATTATTGCTCATTACATTAATGGCAACTGTTTATCAATATATCCTTCTTGTGATTAACTAACTTCAACTTGTATATATTGCAATGTTAGATGAAGTTTGCTGTATGACAAAGTTTTTTTTTATTTATTTATATTTTTTGAGCTGACTGCAAATATCCTCAGCCGACACCGTTGTAGCTAATCATGATTGGTGGAGGCTCATAAACAGCGCCCGCTATTGGTCAGAATGATATCATCTGTGGATATTTGCCGTCAGCACAAAAAAAAGAAGAAAAATTAGAAAACGACTAGTTAGTGATATTTTGAGTGTGAAATCTTAGGTGAAGATAAGTGGGAAGTGGCATTTTGTATAAATATATGTCTGTTCAGAACTGTTTTTCCTTATTTACCAAAATTGAACCCATTTTAGAAGTGAGTCGATGTCTTGATGTTTTGAAAACGCTGTATGATTATGTATATAGTTATAGAAAATTATATATATATATATATATATATATATATATATATATATATATATATATATATATATATATATATATATATATGTATATATATATATGTTTGTGTATGTGTATGTATGTTATGTAGGTATGTATGAATTTTCTTTTTACGACAATTTTATTTCTCATTGTACATTTGCTAATCATTCGTTTTACTTTTTTTAACATAGTTTAGCTCACTTTCTCTCTCTCTCTCTTAAGATTCATTTCGAGAGAAATGACGAATTGGACCCTGCAACCTAATGCCCCTTTCTAGCCCGGGGCCGAAGGAAACAGGATTAAAAGGAATAGAAAAGAAGAGGTTCTAATTTACTCATTTCACTGGCAAGTAAAATTATTTTTTTTTAGATGGTTCCATGTAGTGATTTGATTGATACTTTTTGAAAGAAAAAAATAAGCCAGTCTGTATGTTTTAATTATTGAATTCAAGAATATGGAAGAATGGAAGATTTTCCCGATAATGATAATTAGATTCCTCTTATATTTTATTTTGAAGGTCGTAATTCTTTTATTGCGCTTCTGAGTTGGTGGAAATCACCATTTGTTCAATTTCGTTCAAAGTTACGGTGGCAATAGTACAAAATAAAAATCCTTTATTCCATTTCAAGAGTTAATTTTGTTTATATATTTTCTATTTATACAGTTTCAGTGTTGGTATCACCGATAGACCTCCCTTTATTGTCGTTTAGAATCTGTAGAAATACTCAACGATTTTTAGGCTAGAATCACGGGGGTTCCAATAATATTTCCTTTGTTACGACCGTAATCATTAAATTTACTTGATGTAGCATCAGCGGCACTGAAACGGTGATAATCGCTTTATCCCATTACAGAATTATGCTTGTGATAATCATGATTTATTCCACGCTCAAGTGTTAATGATAACATTATTGTAATCCTCCCATAAATGATTGTAAGGTGTAAGGCGGTATCAAATTTTACGATCTGCCGATTCTAAAAAGTTAACATTTTGCTTCTCTCGAATGTATTAATTTTAATTGTTGAAATAATGTAAATATTGTAATTTTGTTATTTTTAATTAGGTTATAAATAGGTTAAAAGCTGAACTTTGGAAACAAATTCCGATTTCTATGTTTTGGAGTTAAATTTTTTTGGTCGAATTTCCGTTTTCTGTGTTTCGAAAAAATATATTTAATGGATGTTTATATATAAAGATGTAAGTTGGATGAGTGTTTGGCAATGTACATTGTGACAAGTTAGAGGAAACGGAGCAGACCCACTCGCTAGTATTGTGAGAAATTTGGATAAACTTTTTCAATCGCTGAAAAAATTCTTAATTATATTCATCCCGTCTATAAATTTAGTATGTACATTTTCTTGCAGGCATTAGCAAATGTATTCATGTCATAATCTTTAATTATTATAATTAACTCTTTATTTGCATATATAACGTAAATCTTATAATTTACAGCGTGGTGAATCGTACTTAACGAAGTGTGAAATTCTAAGATCTCATTTACTGGATATTGTGGGAAAAAATTTTGGTAATCGGAAAATCTGAGCCTGGCCTTATTATATTCCTTATTATATTTGTCTTCTATATGTCCTTGACTGCGGTCAACGACCGACCTTTAATGTGACCTGTCAAATAGGGCCAAGAGAGTACCGAAGGTAGACCTTTGTGTTGGAGGAGAACCCGCGGAGCCCCATGTTTGAGAAGGCTGAATGGAGTGTTTGAGCGTCCATCTATAGTCTCATGTTTGTAGTATCTACGTCAAGAATGCAGTGCATTAAATGGCGTCTAAAAATAAGATCGTATGTTAAAGAATAAGACGTGTTTTTGTCGTATAAGAGTTGATAACGATAAAAGAACGAATCTCGCCCTGATCAAGAGTGTCGATGAATCTGATCATTCCTGCCGGGCGCCGATTCAAATTTCTTTGCCTCTCGAGCGGCGACCGTTGTTGGTTGGCGGGAAGGAGGTGCCAATGCCTCATTTACGGTTTATTTTCGTGTTATTGTCGAGGTGCTACGAGATACCATCAGCGTTTATTTATCCAGATGCTATCAGGTTCATTTCTTCCAGTAAGGGTATCGTCCCGATAAGACCTTTATCAAAGTACGGATGGCGGCGCTCGGCTCAGATTCGTAGCATAACATCAGATGCTGGAAACGCATGAATCGCTTAACTAGGACTATTTTCCCTTTGATTCCTCAAACTCTCTTGGCCTTTTCTTTATTAGAGGCAGGACTAAAGTAAAATCAGCCTCTAACTAACCAACTCGGATCTTAGAACCATCAGCGCTGTTGGTGGATTGGAAAGGATTGGAGAGGTGACGCTTCTGACGTCACGACTCCTAAAGGGGTAGCCGCGTGGGAGGCCGTCGGTAGCCGGCGATTCGCAGGACAATGTCTTTGCTTTCCGTCTGTTTATTGGTTTATTTTTCTCCCCTAATGCTGTTTGTAGTCCTTTTCGTTATTTGTTGTTGTGCTAAAGTAACGTGGTTGTCGAATGGCTAACTTTGAAGTCAATGCAGAATTTGATATTATACTGCGACTGGTTGAA
Organism: Macrobrachium rosenbergii; assembly: GCF_040412425.1. Taxonomy (NCBI): domain Eukaryota; kingdom Metazoa; phylum Arthropoda; class Malacostraca; order Decapoda; family Palaemonidae; genus Macrobrachium; species Macrobrachium rosenbergii. The sequence goes on along the minus strand of NC_089770.1, from coordinate 7,241,840 downwards.
GTAAGTTGTTTTTGAGGCTGTAGAGGAATGGTGTATAATTATACGGCGTTGTATTAATACAGTGAATTTGCTTTTTATAAAAGGTTATTTTACTTGTGTATTGCAAGCAGCAACTGGGATGAATGTCATCTCTCTCTCTTTGTCTCACTCCTTTCATACGACTCTTATTCTCTCTTATTTTTTCTAAGTAAAGCATATTTTATATATTAACCGTTTTACGCACTCTGTGTAATTTTTTCTCTAAGGAAAGGAAATGTTATATTCTCACTCCATTTTACGCTCTCTCTCATTATTTTTCTAAGGAAAGCAAACGTGTTATTTTCTCAACTTTTCACACTCCCTCTCTCTCTCTCGCTCCCTTTTTCTCTAAGTAAAGCAAATGTTATGTTTGCTTTCTCACACACCTCTTTACGACTGTGTTATTTTTCTTCTCGAGAGAGAGAGGATTCCTTTTTAACTGCCGTGTTTTTTCCTTCTAAGGGAAACAAGGGGAGAGAGAGAGAGAGGATGGAATTTCCGGTCCGTTAAAACTGGAAGTGAGATAAACAAAGGTCAGCCCTGGTCAGTTTTCTTAAATGGCTCTTACGATGCCCCAACGCGCTGCGCTTTCTGAACCACTCCGCGGCTCGAGAACCGGTTATGATGTTGTAGTATCGCCTGATCTTTGTAATTGAATTTGCGTTATTTTATCTTAATATATATCAGGACTTGCTGATTATTATTATTATTATTATATATCAGGCCTTGCTGTTTATTATTATTATTGTGTAATCAAAATCCACAATTACATAGTAAACTGTCTCTATGTAAAAGACAACAGCTTTTGTCTTTTACAAAGCAGTACAGTTTACTATATATTTGTGGATTTTTTATTATACAAACTGTTTTTCACGAGATTGTGAATTTTTTAGCCATTATTATTATTATTATTATTATTATTATTATTATTATTATTATTATTATTATTATTATTATTACTGTAATTTAAAGATTTTGCATGCGTGCTTTCATGATTAAACTGATTATACACTATTATGATGACATTGAATTAGGAATGGTCGACAAGCGTATTATTATTATTATATTATTATTATTATTATTATTATTTCGTGGCATACATGTTTGTATGTCTTATATGCGTAAATATTCAGAACTTTTGTATCTTGGATAATGACTTTTGTCTGAAAAGATGGTGGGTGTCACGTGGTTGTGTGTGTGTGTGTGTGTGTGTGTACACCTGTGAGAATTGTTGTGCTTGACATTATATATCTTATTTGCCCGATTGGCTTTACCCTCGGGCACAAATATGTTTACAGTAAGATTAAACTTCGCCAGGGTACGCTTCGTAACGAAAATGTCCAGTCCATTTTGGAAAAAGAGAACCATTGAATTGATTCGGTCTAGCGTTTGACACCCTGCGAGGCAAAGTCATTTCAAATTTCAAACGACTTGTCTTTTGTGTCCGAATACGTTGATTTGATTTGGAGAAGTGTTTTGTTTAAATTAATAATTCTGTTAGATCACAGTAGTGTGTGTTTCTTCACTTTTCGTGTCACATTTTAGGTTAGGAAATGTAATTGTATTTGAACAGCGATGAATAATGGAATTTAAATGTAAATGCAAAGTCGGTTTAGCGAAATCAAACGTCATTTTGGAGACGTCTAACCGGGGCTGACGCTCAGCGCCATCCGTTGAGGACTTTTATCACTACTTATCTTTCATCACATTTGTTATAGCAAACTCCGATGATTACTAAGGAAACTGACCAGCATTTTCCTCTTTTTTATCTCTTACAATGTTTGAACACCTGAGCAAGACTCTCCTGTGTCTTAAAAATACGAAATGTATTGAAATCTGCATACAAGGTGATGAGAAAACGGGGTTTGTCGTGATCCATTGTTTTCGAAGCTGCGCTGCACCCATGGGTATTGCCGATTCGATCTGGTAGGTCTACGGCCTACCCCCGTTGACCCTAGGTACCCGAGATTAACGAGGGGCAGTATTCTTCAACCCCTTCCCCTGCCCCCTTGTTTTTGAGTGTTTTACTGTTTAATTTTTCGGTTCGTAGGTGCGAAAACAAACATGGAAATTGCTGTTTTGTTGGTCACGTATAGGCCTACTACGAGAATTATTTAGATAACGTATGAATTCACAAACGGATATGTCCTATCAAGCAAACAAAGGCTTATACGCATATGATCATATTTATATATATATATATATGTATATGTATATATATATATATATATATATATATATATATATATATATATAAAATAATAAGCTTCCCGTGCTTCAATATATTATTATTCATAGCGTAACGTGTCTTAATTAGTCTATGAAAATACAATACCGACTCAATCCTTCCATACCAACGGTGGCTTATCATTCTGAGTAAGCTTCGAGATAACGCGTCATAAACTTACCATTATCAGATGTATTTACAAACATTCTGTCGTATTTAAGACTTCTGTACGTTATCTAGGTCCAGAGTTATCGATAATGTACGCTAACCTTTGTAATGTACGATGATGTCACTATCATAAGAAGATATGTGAAGTTAAACTTTTGGAGATATATATATATATATATATATATATATATATATATATATATATATATATATATATATATGTGTGTGTGTGTATATATATATAATATATTTATATATATATTTATATATTATATATATATATATATATATATATATATATAATTCATAATATAGTCAAAAAATCTTGATAACCTTAAATAAACTCAAGACTTCATCAGGACTTCGTAAGTTTGAAACATTTTTCCTTGCATTGCCAATTCCGAAGACCTAGGTTTAAATAAAGAAGCGTAAGGGAATGTAAGATATCGTTTGAACATTGTAACGAACAGAAAATCTTTAGGCTAATCGTTTGAAATAACTTGGTAAGTCACGTATAAATTAATGGGGAAGTGGTGCTGGTATTCTGTGTACTTAGTAAAGGGGTGGTCATTCACGCCGTTGGACCTTGGAACAGAATCCCTGACGATGGTGTACAGTTGGAACCTCAAAATTCAAGGGAAGATACAATGCATTACTACCTTAAAGCTGTCCTCTGTGTATTTTATGATTTGCTAAAATTTTTATCTTTATTCATTTGTTAATTTATTTTTTTTTTCTCTGCTAATAACTCAGTTATCTTCTGTAATTTTTTTCTGATGAAAACCATATTTTTTGGAAGCTTGAATTTCAGGTAAGCAATGGCCGCTGTGGGCTTGTACCATATAAATAGGATTCGTCTTCCGAATAATAATAATAATAATAATAATATAGTCTATTTTATTCAAAGACGGACCAGCTGTTTTATAGCTTACTTGTTAGTACTAGCACGTGGTGTTTTTCACTCTATGTAAACCTGAATTTTGCTTTGGTGTTTAACCTACGGCGTATTTTTGTATTGGAAAATATTCCCGTGGGCGAAAATCTTAGATAAGAATTTATGCCCCAAAAATTTTCGATGGCAAAAATTCGTGAGGTGAAATTTTTATTACTCTCAATTTTCTTGACGCTTAGAATTCTGGGATTGAACCCGCCAAAAAGGATATCGTTTTTGTCATCACAGTGAAATTAATTTTGTGAAGATCAGGGCTTGAACAAAAGATATTCGCAAAATATAATTTAAGGTTTTGTCGTAATCTGATTATATCGTTGTTTTTTAAGTTTGTCTTTTTTACTCGATGCGAACTGAAAACGAGGTGACTTGAAGAATTCTTCGAGACAAAAAAAAAAAAAAAAAAAAAGCCATTTGACAGCAGAAATCTTTGAGTATATCATACAATCTTGTGACACAGCAGTTAAATCGAGATGTCCAAAATCCTGTTTTGGCTTAAAAAAAAAAAAGTTTGAACATATACTTTGTTGGAGTTTTCTGCATATAAAATTGAATTCATAGTGATGTAACAATATGTTTCCAAAATCTTAGCCAGGACTAGTGCAAATAGGAATACCAATAATCTTTATTTCTTTTTTAATCGTCCTGGAAATTCGGCCTGAACAATTTCCCCCTATGAACTTTTGCCTTACAAAATTTTGCCTGAATAAATTCGTAGCCAAAAAAAAAAAAATCACCCATCCAAAATCGAGGTCTACACACACAATGACAGACCACGTGGTAGTACTACCGCACAAACTTAGAACAGCTTGTTTGCCTTTGGTGTAACTATGAAGCATCTTGTCTTGTCTGTATAGTAGTGTGCATATATCATGAGAAATAAAAATATTCCGCGTGTTTATTCTTGATTACCCTATAAAACTGTAAGAATGTACAGCAGGCTGTTTTGTAAAAGCACCGAGCGCTGTTCAGTTCTCAAGACAGTGACAGGAGGGCGTTGGAGGCTGTGCGACCGTTGGTATAGTTCGGTAATTTAGAAATATATAAAAAGAAGTTTCATTTGCTCTTTACCCTCACAATACATCTGCCAATCAAAAGCGAGATGGGATCGTCAGTATTATAAATTGGCTAGTAATTATGCGACTAAGATTATTAAATATGACTACTGTGTTGGTACATGTATCTACTCGAGTTCATGAACATAAAACGCAGTTCTTTATAAGTACGCGTATCGGCTCAGATTCATGACTATAAAGTGCAGTTTTAATGTTATTGAAAATCAGTTAACAAAGCTGACCAAAGCCATCTTTGCGCGCTCGGTTGAACTGTCAGCTCCCTTGACCGTTCTTGTGGACTGCGGCGCAAAACCTCGTCTAAAGACTACAGTCAGTCGTGTATAATGGCCTTTGTTTCAACAACTTTTGATACCAGAGAATATTGAAGATATTGAACCAATTGAAGATATTGCACAATAAGAGGGTTGTAAGAGCTTTCAAATTATTTAAAAAAAAGGAAAAATTCCTTATTTCCACAGCTTTCGTTATACAAAGAAACGGTTGGCCTACAGTTTTAAATATAAGGTTCTTCATAAATATATAGGCTACTTATTCCCAACCCTACAGTTTTAAATATAAGGTTCTTCATAAATATATAGGCTCCTTATTCCAGTATCTTGACGGTTCTGGTTGTGAAATGTAGGTGATAATTTTCTCTAATTTTATGGAATTGGAAATAATCATTAATCGGTCTAGCTTATGGCGCCAGTGAAATTTTATAGGCCTACATGATCTGGACTGTTGTTCACTCCACTCAATTGAATTTTGCCAATTTAAATGTCAGGCAAAATTTTTGTATAGTCCTGATAATTTTCAATTATCAAAATTATGCAAAAATTTAGTGGCCACGCTGATACGTAGATCCAGATCATTTACATAAGCTTTGAATTATAAGCTTTAACAAACGAATAAAGATTAGTTAGTGTTTAATTCCCTCTCTCTAAATGATCTGCTGCGAAAGAAAATAGCCTTAACCGGCGCGGTAGAAGCGACGCCAGATCTTCAACCAGATAACAAAAAAGGGAGAAATCTCTCGATCAGGAAAACAACATCCTTCCTTCGGAGACGACGCCATCAAGCGGATCGTATTCTCCCTCACCCTCGCCCCCCAATTAACCCCCCCCCCCACCCATTCTTCGGCAGGGCAGCCCCCTTCCCATCACCACAACCCATTCTTTAGGAGCCCCTTCTTCCCCCTTCCTATTACCCCCATTCTTCAGCAACCCCCTTCCCATTACCCCACCTTCCTCAGTAACCCCCACCATTCTTCAGGAACCTCCTTCCCATCACCCCCCCGCCTATTCTATGGCCCCCCTTCCCATCACCCCACCCATTTTGGTAACCCCCTTCCCATCACCCTCACCCATTCTTTAGCAACCCCCTTCCATCACCCCGCCCCTTTCTCAGCAGCCCCCTTCCCATCACCCCATCCTCAGTAACCCTCACCCCTTCCTTGATAACCACCTGGCACAATCACCCATCCACCTTCCTCGGCCAATCACCCCCTTTCCTCACCCCCTTCCCATCACTCCTTCCATCACCCCCTTCCCATCACCCCCTCCCATCATCCTTCCATCACCCCCTCCCAACCCCTTCATCACCCCTACCCTTTCCTTGACTACCCCTTCCCATCGGCCCTTCCTCAGCAAATCCCCCTTCCCATCACCCCCTTCCCATCATCCCCTTCCCCTTCCTCGACAACCCTCATCCCCAATCACCCCCACCCCTACCCGACAACCCCATCCCCAATCACCCCAATCCTAACCCCTCCCAGCAAAAAAAAACCCTCCCCTCCCCTATCCCCCACCCCAGGACAAGACAAAGCTAACCCTAAGTTACTCGGCGTTACCTGTTTATCCAACTTGGAGGACTACTGCTGTTACTCCCGGGTGAAGGGGGGGGGGGGCGGCGGGCCGGCTGGGGGCGGACGGACCCCCGCTCCTATAACCCTTTCTGGTGGACGAGTTACCTACTTTCCAACCGGGCCCAGTCGGGGAGATATTTCGGGGACAAAGAACCGGGTTAAGAGCCCCGCCGTTATCCCCGGCGAAAATAAGTCGTTACGGGATGGCGCTTGTTTGTCGAGGGAGAATGTGAGAGAGAAGATGGACGGACGGGGAGAGTGAGAGTGCGAGAGAGAGAGAGAGAGAGAGTGTGTGTGAGAGAGAGACTAGACAGAAGACACGGACCGGGGAGAGAGAGTGTGAGAGAGAGAGAGACTAGACAGAAGACACGGACCGGGAGAGAAAGATACGGGGAGAGTGAGAGTGCGAGAGAGAGAGTGTGTGAGAGAGAGACTAGACAGAAGACACGGACCGGGGAGAGTGAGAGTGTGAGAGAGAGAGAGACTAGACAGAAGACACGGACCGGGAGAGAAAGATACGGGGAGAGTGAGAGTGCGAGAGAGAGAGAGAGAGAGAATATACAGGAGACAGACGGACGGGGAGAGTGAGAGTGCGAGAGAGTGAGTGTGTGAGAAAGAGAGAGAGAGAGAATAGGCTGACAGACGGACCGGGAGAGAGAGTGTGCGAGAGAGGGAGTGTGAGAGAGAATAGACTGACAGACGGACCGGGAGAGAGTGTGCGAGAGGGAGTGTGAGAGAGAATAGACTGACAGACGGACCGGGAGAGAGAGTGTGCGAGAGAGGGAGTGTGAGAGAGAATAGACTGACAGACGGACCGGGAGAGAGAGTGTGTGAGAGAGAATAGACTGACAGACGGACCGGGAGAGAGAGTGTGTGAGAGAGAATAGACTGACAGACGGACCGGGAGAGAGAGTGTGCGAGAGAGGAGTGTGAGAGAATAGACTGACAGACGGACCGGGAGAGAGAGTGTGCGAGAGAGGGAGTGTGAGAGAGAATAGACTGACAGACGGACCGGGAGAGAGTGTGCGAGAGAGGGAGTGTGAGAGAAATAGACCGACAGACGGACCGGGAGAGAGTGTGTGAGAGAATAGACTGACAGACGGACCGGGAGAGAGAGTGTGCGAGAGAGGGAGTGTGAGAGAGAATAGACTGACAGACGGACCGGGAGAGAAAGATACGGGAGAGTGTGAGAGAGACACTAGACAAGACAGACGGGGAGAGAGTGTCTCAGGAGGAGAATTACATACTGATAGAGTATATATATATATATATATATATATATATATATATATATATATATATATATATATATATATATATATATATATATATATATATATATATATATATATATATATATATATATATATATATTTTAGTGCCTCAGTCATGAGTTAGCGGCGGCTTATTTTAGACCCGTCATTTATTTTTATACAAATGCTTTTGTTAAATCTCTATCCCCAAATTGCAAGGTAAAATTCAATTATCTTTAACTTTTTTCCTAACTTATTTTTTTAAACGTTTTTTTATTATCTCTTAGAATCACTTATTTGTTTGATTTAATCTGGACTGAGATCGCAAATGCCTGCCGGCATGAGAGTTTGTTATTGACAGAACGTCCTCCCATTTCGCCTTACTCGCGCCTAAGAAGAGAGAGAGAGAGTGAGTGAGTGAGGGAGAGAGAGAGAGAGATTTGCGCTTCTACGTCACGTCCTGACCTTATTGGTAACCATAGCACTACTTATTTTTCATCTTAAGCATTTTTTTATCTTTAGTTTTTTATTTGTTCTTTGAAGGTTTTATTTTTAATCTCTGTGCTTCTTTGCCCAAATATATATATCTCTCTCTTAATTTAACTGTTAAAAAAAGTTTAAGCTTATTTTTATTTTTATCTTTTACCTTGAAGCTTTTAATCGCGGCGCATCTTTGAGCGAATATCGCTCCTGATTTGCTAAAAAAAACTTATTTTCAAAAAAAAGTTTGTTTTCGATATGGCACCAACATTTGCCAATTAACACTCCCCGGGAAGAACACATTAGGAGCTGAAAGCAAATATCGCTGGACTCACCCCCTGCAGAGGCTGAGCCTCATTTCACAGGAAACAGCAGGGGGGGCGCGGGGGGGGGAGGCCCTTGCCCGATCCCCCTTCCAAGCGAGGACCTTACTCAGGGAACCCACGGGGAACAGAAGGGGACCCCGCACGAAACCCAGAGGGACCCCACAAGAAACCCAGAGGGACCCCACGCCATGCAGTCCTAACCCTTTCGCGGATACCTGCTTCGCCCGGTCGTTAACGTTACAAGTACTCGGATTATCTGGCCGTATCTGGGAGAAGAAGAGGAGAAGGTGGGTGGTGGGGGGCGGGGGGTCCTTAGATGGGTATTTGGACGGTGGGGAAGAGTGGAGCCGAGCGGGGGGGCGGGGGGTGCCGCAGGAAAGTGCGTATTAAGTGAACTTTTGTTTACAGAAACCTTCGTCTGTGGCTCCGTGGCATCAACAACTTTTTCTTAAATGGTTTTCTTTTATTGTTCTTCAGTTCCCTTTTCTAAAATGGTTGGTTATTTTTTTTACTAGGAAATAAAAGCGGTAGAAGATTGTATGTTATACTATTATTAAGCTAAAGAAATTATCAATTTTTTTTTATACTGCAGACAAACGTGTTTGTCTTCATTGTACTCAGTGATATAGAGTAATGTTTAATGAAATTATTATTATTATTATTATTATTATTATTATTATTATTATTATTATTATTATTATAAGACCACATACCAATACCTCAATGTTCGGGATGTGATTATATGTGCAGAATAGTACAGCCATTTTTGTGCCATAATTTTATATGAAAAGCTACCATTATTATTAGTAAACATCATCAGAAAACCTGATGACTCTAAAAGTTACCTTTGTAGAGAAACGCCTGGAAAGAGGAGACATTTTTAACCCGTGACGCAAAGATAAGATAAGGGGAGGAATTCCAGTACTGTGAAAACAACCTCCCATTAGGATTTCATAAATAGAACGTAATCTTTCATTCTCCCCTCAGGAGATCCGGATAACTCTCGGAATGTCCGGACTATTATGCAAAATTATACTTATAATAAAAATTGACATGCAAATACAAATTAAAGAACACGTTACAGAAATGTCTCTTACTACGTAAGTAAAAAAAAAAAACTCTCTGACGGAAAATAACTAAGAGAAAGTTGTCCGTGAGAATTTGGAACTCTGAGCGTCGTGTGTTTTTGTGTGTGTGTGCGTGCGTGTGACGCCAGGGTTGACCTAAGACGCCCCGATATCTCGAGATTAGCTCTGTCCGGATCAGATGACACGGTCAGCGGAGGCACAATGAACCTAAGATACGGATGGGTCCCCGTCCCCCCCTTACCCCCTTCCCTCCTCTCTCTCTCTCTCTCTCCCCTACCTTTCTCTCTTCCCCTACCCATATCTATCCCCCTTCTTTTTCCCTTCCCCTACCTTCTCTCTCCTTCCCCTACCCTTATCTATCCCCTTCCTTTCCCTTCCCCTACCATTCTTTCTCACCTTCCCTCCCTACATCTTCCACTTCCCCTGCCCTTCTCTCCCTCCCCCTCCCTAGCCCTTCTCACCCCCCCAGCCCTTCTCTCTTCCTTCCTCTCCTCCCCTACCCTTCTCTCCTTCCCTCCCCCGCTCCCCTCCCCTAACCTTCTCTCTCCCCTCCTCCCCTCTCCCCTTCCTCCCCCTCCCTACCCTTTTCTCTCCCCTCCTCCTCCCCTACCCATCTCTCCCTCTCCCTCCATCTCCCCCTACCATTCCCTCTCCTTCCCCTTCCCCAATCTACTACCCTTCTCTCCCCCTACCCTTCTTTCTCACCTCCCCTTCTTTCTCACCTCCCCTTCCCCTTCTCCCCTCCCACAGGTTCTGATACGAAGAAGGGGTATTTGTGTGAGAGGTGGGGGGCGGTCCTGATAAGACGAATGGGTTTCTGGGAGTTTGGGAAGCAAAGGGGAGGGGGTGTGAAAGGCCTTTGGTGAAGGAGATGATGGTGGGGGGCGAGATGGTTCCTCGATGTTGTCGGCGCAAACAACAACCAGCAACGGTCAGGTCATCAGACGCTAATTTTAGGCGGAATGGCAGGTGGTCCTCGTCTCTATGGGCGCCTCTGCCGGCTTCAGCTTCGAGGATTGGGGTGGCGGAGCTTATAGGGAGTGGGTGGGAGGTGGGTGGTGGAGTGCATTTAGGAGGTAGTGGGCTGGGGAGGTTCTATCACCCTGGGTGAAAGTCACCCCTTATATATATATATATATATATATATATATATATATATATATATATATATATATATATATATATATATATATATATATATATATATATATATATATATATATATATATATATATATATTGTTGTTGTCAGGTAAACTCATCCTTCTGATTATCACAGATATTTATCACCCTAATTGGGAGCCAACAGGGTCTATTGACCAACGGGTACGTAATTCATTTTCTTTCTTCAGTATTACACTCTTTCTTATACTGGTTATTGTCTCTCTCTCTCTCTCTCTCTCTCTCTCTCTCTCTCTCTCTCTCTCTCTCAAAGTCTGTTAATCTTCGCTAATAATCTCTCTTTAATATAAAAAGATATTTCTCCATCCTTCAATAAAGGGTAATTATCCCGTGAAAGTCTACGGGCAGTACACGTCTCGTTTCACTACACCAGTTTTTTTCAGCTTATTTTACTAATTCGTCCCTTAATTTGTAATTGATTGATGAGCTAGGCATATTGTAGGTGAAGGCCACTCAGTTAATAACTGCGCATTAAGCCTTCTCTAGGGAAATGGCTGTCTTCAAACAGAGCATTTTGCGACGCCAGAATAATTAGAAAATCAGTCAGTCGGTCTCTTTTCTCGTGCGTTCTTTCCAGAGGGAATTTTATCAGCATGTTGAAATTCTTTTTGGGATACCTATCTATCTATCTGTCTATCTCTCTATCTATATTTATCTATTACGAAGTTAAGCGTCGTCGAGTCTGGTTAGTTTTTGTGTGGGTGACCGCCATATATATATATATATATATATATATATATATATATATATATATATATATATATATATATATATATATATATATATATATATATTATATTCATTATACAGCTAAGCACTGCTGAAACGCCTACTATCAGAAGAATGTCACAATGATGACGTCAGTGGTATGATCATCCGATGATATCGATAATGACTGATGATGGTTCTGTCGTCACCGTAAGCTTCTATAACAACGAATGAACCTTACAACAAAAAATTCCTACGGCAAAAAGAGACAAAAAAAAAAAAAACAACCCATTTGGTTGTAGAGTCGAAGTCAGCCATTTCTCTGGGAGCTCTCTCTCTCTCTCACAGGATGCTGCTCCCTTAGGCAACACGTTTCTCCTTCTCCTTTGGTCTTTGTCTTCTCTCTGTTCCTTCCTCCTGTCCATTTTCACCCGTCTCTGTACACTTGGTGGTCCTGGACAGTGAGGAAAACAAAAATCAGTGCTGATTCGTTATAGGCCTACTGAATGCAGCCTGTTGATGGCGAAGGCTTCTTGGCGTTTTGTCTGGTTAGGTCTAATTTTCAAAAAGAAGGTTAATAAACATTACTATCATAATTACGTGGTATTAATATTGCTTTAGTCATTTTGAAATACTCTCACAAGCCGCATAGTTACTGTTCTCCCAACTACCAGTTACTTTGATGGCGGAGTTTTCTTATCGTTTTATCTGGTTAGGCCTAGCTTTGAAAAGGTTGATTATTATTATTATTATTATCATCATCATCATAACCATGTGGTACTAATATCAGTTTAGTCATTTTATAGTAGTCATAGTAACGGTATTATCACTGTTCTCTGAGCTTGTAGCTACTTTGTTTACTGATCTCTGAACGCTGCGCAAAGATTTGTGGTGCTGGTATCCCAACTTGAAGTTAGATTCCTCTTACTTGTCCACGAAATTCGTTTGATTTTGCTCTGCGACCACTGATCTTTCAACTAAATGTTTTACAGTTTGTGCTGCCTTAATCTGAAACACAATCTAAAAGAGTAGACACCTCGTGAAATTGTTGGGGTGAAGTTATATAATGCAATTTCACGCCATGTTTGAGTTTTGGCGATTTCACTGTAATCCACTTTTGCTTACATTAGTCTTCTGAGGTTTTAAAAAAAAAATTACCATTAAACAGACTCTCGACGAATCTAAGCAGAGATATGGATGGGAAGATACTTAGGATTGATAAGTAGCCTACTTAATTGGGTAAAAAGTAGAATGGTCAATACTTTCAACTTAAATAAAATACGATTTAAAACTTCCGTTCAAAAAGCATTCACGAGCCGATATGTTTGTTATTTAAAAACATATTTAGATGGATAGTGAAAATTGCAATGTAGTGAATATATTTTAATTACTAAATTTATTTATGTAAATATGTCATGGTCTATGTACATGAATAATGGGAAGTGACCTCCGATTTCCAGGCTGGACAGAGCAAAATCAGCCTTCTGCAACGTATAGTGAAGAATATCAGTTTATGATTGGTATCAACAGTCAATAAACATTTTGAAGACGCGTGAATAACATTAACTACTATATTTTTTAATAGTCAGGGGTTTTTGCGCAATCATTCTTTATATTTTGACGTACAGAATTTAGATATTTGTCCTGAGCTATCCTTCTGAAATTATCTTGATTTTTTTTGCCTGTATTCACCATAGGACATGTTTAGTCTAAATACCAGAACGTCAAGAATGGCACGTTAGCTCGGAGCGTTCCAGAGCTGCGTGGGAAAGTGTCGGACGTTATTTTTCTGCCAGAGGTATACCCAAGTTCCTTCAAATACATTCAGGGTATATTTAAAGGACCTTGGGTATACCAATAGTTTAAATATATGACGCAATGATACGTCTCCAACCGGCTATACTTTTCGACGACGGTCTAAACGTTAGTTTTAAATGAACTTCAAGTTACTTAAAGTAAGCCAGTAAGCATGGCGAGGGCTGCTATTACAATAGAAGACGCCTGCCGTAGACCTATGGACACAGATCCTGATATGCAATAGATGCCGGCCGTAGACTTAGGATACAGACTGATATGCAGTATAAAGGTGCCTGTTGTAGACCTATGGGTACAGACTGATTATGCAATAGATGCCTGCCGTAGACCTATGGGTACAGAGTGATAAGCAATAGAAGATGCCAGCCGTAGACCTATGGATAACGACTAACATGCAGTAGAAGATGCCAGCCGTAGACCTATGTGTAATGACTAATATGCAATAGAAGATGCCAGCCGTAGGCCTATGGATAAAGATTGATATGCATTATAAGATGCCAGCCGTAGACCTATGGATACAGGCTGATGTGCAGTATAAGGTGTCTGTCGTAGTCTTATGGATACAGGCCTTGATATGCAATAAATGCCTGCCGTAGACCTATGGATACAGACTGATACGCAATATAGATGCCAGCCGTAGACCTATGGATAAAGACTAACATGCATTATAAGATGCCAGCCGTAGACTTACGAACAAAGCCCAGCCAATCGAGATAACCAAAGACCATCCGAGGCCCACGAGGCGCCCTCCTCCGAGCGAGCGAAAGAGTTGAAGGGGGTGTTTGTAGGGCCATTGTTTTCGGCAAAGGGGGTAAAGGACGGTTTTCGCGACAGGATGGCGTCACCTTACTTTAGAATGATACCAGAGAGAGAGAGAGAGAAAGAGAGAGAGAGAAAGTACACCACCATCCCGAGCAAGCTACCATCGCATGGCCACTTGGTGTGGGTGGGTGTTAGACCTATAGGCGAGTTCAGTGAATAAACGAATGATGAATGATGGATTAAATTTGTTAATATCAAGAATGGATTAAGTAATAAAGACCCAAATACATTTGGGACTTGACTGTAATGTATTACGCAATGAATTACAGTAGCAGTTTCAGAACGTAACTGCGTAATTGCTAACGACGTCCCACTAAATTGGAATAATCGTGAATAAAGACTTTTGGTCTTTATTATTATTATTATTATTATTATTAGTATTATTATTATTGGGAGTCCGACTTCTGTTAAAATTTGATTGATTTATTATTTATCCTGGCGTCACAACTGCGAAGGTCAGCTACAACGATCTGCATGTTAGAAGTGCATTATATATTTCTGGGTCAGTTAGTCTGATTTTTGCTTCCATTAGACTAATTTTTTCTTCCATTAGTCTGATTTTTGTTTAAATAGACTGATTTTTGCTTCAGTTAGTCTGATTTTTTGTGTAATTAGCCTGATTTTTGCATTGAATAGTCTGATATTTGATTTAATTAGACTTTTTTGCCGTAATTAGTCTGAGTTTTACTTCTATTAGTCTGGCTCTTGCTTCAATTAGTCTGATTTTCATTGCAATTTGGCTGATTTTTGCTTCAGTTAGTCTGATTTTTGCTTTAATTAGACAGAGTTGTGCTTCAGTTAGACTAATTTTGCTTTAATCAGTCTGATTTTCGCTTCAAACAGTCTGATTTTTTGCTCCAGTTAAACTTATTTTTGCGTTAACTGGGCTGATTTTTGCTGCGATGATTTGATTTGTGCCACAATTAGGCTGTTTTTTTCTAAGGTGACGGACTTTTGCTTCAATTGGTCTTGATTGTTGCTTCAACCAGTCTGGATTTTGCCTCATTAATCTGATATATGCTTTAATTAGACGTCAGAGCTTCAAGAGGTAATGATAATTTGCATAGGTCTGGCCGAACAAAGACAATCTTATTGATTTTTTTTGTTTTAATTGTAGTCCTATTTTCTTTGCTTCAAGCATGTTATTGTTGTTGTTGCTTGTGTCCTTGTTGTTTTAGATCAAGCCAGCCTTGTGCTGGCACGGGCTCTTGGGCAGCACGCAATGCTTCAAGGGTGAAATAAAAAAAAATAATAATACCTTGGGAAAGTCATATATCTGTATTTCATTCAGATTATTTGCAACTGCTTAGTACGCGATTCAGTATCCCGTACATTAGTCCGTGATTCAGTATTCACTAACTTAGTACATGATTCAGTATTCCGTACATTTGTACGAGATTCAGTATTCGCCACCTTTGTGCGTGTTTCAATATCCCGTACATTAGTGTACGTGATTCAGTATCCTGTGCATTAGTGTACGTGATTCAGTATACCTTATTCTAGCCCGTGATCCAGTATTCATTGCCATAGTACGTGATTCAGTATCCCGTACAATGATTTAGTACGTGATTCAATATCCCGTACAGTGATTTAGTACGTGATTCAATATCCCATACAATAATTTAGTACGTGATTCAATATCCCGCACAATGATTTAGTACGTGATTCAATATCCCGTACTTTGGTACGTGATCCAATATCCCGTACTTTGGTACGTGATCCAGTATTCCCTACTTTAGTACGTGATCCAGCATTCACTACTCTAGTACGTGATTCAATATCCCGTACTTTGGTACGTGATTCCCCGCACGCATCACAGCTACTACAGTTTCCTGAGCAGATTCACCGCCTCTGTAAATTTGGTTACGGTTGGGCAAGTAATCGATTTGAATTCAAGAACTTTGCAAATATTCTAAATATTCTTATATAAGGGAGATTTTTATAAACAAATATCCTCCTTCAGTGGTCATTCGGGTGTTTAGTGGTATAAATATACTTTTGTATTTCTGCTGTTGCTTGAATTATATGATCTTTTTTTATATTACATTTTGGTGGTGAGTAAATCACTGAAATTCTTTGTAATTTCAAAAGTTCATATATATATATATATATATATATATATATATATATATATATATATATATATATATATATATATATATATATATATATATATATATATATATATATATTTTATATACATACACACACATGCACACATACATTGTCAAATCTGTTACATTCAAGTAAATTGTCAGGACCTTTTCTGAAAACAAATATCTTATAGCCCATTATAAAAGCCGCTTTCTCATAATAATAATAAAAATCAAACAGCCCAAGATGGAACGATGCTAAGCCGGTAATTTACTCTAAGAACGATAACAACAAACAACGACATAAACAACAAACAACAACCAGAATAAGGGACGTACAAAACAACACCACTTCGACCCCTGGGTACTTTCTACAACCCGTAGCCCGTCGCCATGGCAACGCGCGCCAGTCCTTCCACAAGTCGCTCCTGGTGGGACCTCAGGGAGGTAACTTTAGAGATGGCGAATCCTGTAAGTCCTTTAGAAGTCCTGTGAAGATTCTATGAAAGTCCTATGAAACAGTCCTACAGAAGGCATATAAAAGTCCTATGAAAGTCCTTTTGTCCTTAACTTTCTTGAGGATTTTAGGATATTTCTCGCATCCTAGAAATCCTGAATTATTCGTAATGATGATATGGTCACTGAAAAAAATTCCTGTAAGTGCTGCAAAAGTCCTATCAAAGTCCTACAGAAGTCCTGTGGAAGTCCTTTTATCCTCAGCTTTCTTGAGGATTTCAGGATACTTCTCGCATCCTGCGAAATCCTAAATTCTTCACAATGATAATATGAAAAAAATCGTGTAAGTTCCATAAAAGTCCTACAGAAGTCCTATGAAAGTCGTGTGAAAGTCCTTTCATCCTCAGCTTTCTTGAGGATTTCAAGATACTTCTCGCATCCTACGAAATCATAAATTCTTCACAATGATATGAAAAAAATCGTGCAAGTCCCATAAAAGTCTTACAGAAGTCCTATAAAAGTCCTTTTATCCTCACCTACGAAATCCTAAATTCCGACAGAATGATAATATGAAAAAAAACTCGTGTAAGTCCTATGAAAGTCCTACTGACGTCCTGTGAAAGTCCTTTCATCCTTGGCTTTCTTGAGAATTTCTGGATACTTCTCGCATCCTACCAAATCCTAAATTCCTCACAATGATAGTAGTTTTAGTTTTCTGTAAAAGAAGACTCCTGAGATGGCTATTTGTTTGTCCGTCCGCACTTTTTCTGTCCGCCCTCAGACCTTAAAAACTACTGAGGCTAGAGGGCTGCAAATTGGTATGTTGATCACCCACCCTCCAATCATCAAGCATACCAAATTGCAGCCCTATAGCCCCGGTAGATTTTATTTTATTTAAGGTTAAAACTGGCCATGATCGTGCGTCTTGCACCGCTATAGGTACCAACAACACAGGCCATCACCGGACAGTGGCCGAAAGTTTCATGGGCCGTGGCTGAAAGTAGCATATACAGCATTATACGCTGTACAGAAAACTCGATTGCGCCGAAGAAACTTCGGTGCATTTTTTTACTGTTTTTTATTTATTTATTTATTTATTTTTTTAATTTCAGCTTCTCTGTTATGAGAAGTCCTTGCGAAAACCAGGCAGCCGCTTTGAGCTGTCATTGAATTTCTTACTCAGTGTATTCCTTACTTCTTGTGTCAGTACCGTAAGCTCTGCGCTTTTGTTTTTATAAGGTGCTAGGTTTTTCATGCTTTTTGTTCTTGTATTATTATTATTATTATTATTATTATTATTATTATTATTATTATTATTATTATTATTATTCAGAATACGAACCCTATTCATACGGAACAAGCCTACCGAAGGGGCCCTTGACTTGAGATTCAAGCTTCCAAAGAATATTACGGTGTTCATTCGAAAGTAACAGAAAAAGATCAGTTGTTAGAAGAACATAAATAATAATCATCATCATCTTTTTAAAACATTGTAATGGATTCTCGCTAGGCCTCTACAAAGGATTTCTTTCAGAATGAGAGGTAAAAATAAAAAAAAAGTTAAAGAAGATGGACGGCAAAACAGGGAGATATGCAGATCTATTGGACTTAGCGCTGCATTTTTCATGAGTTTTATTTTTTTGTGAGGGGGAATGGAGGGGGGTAGGGTAATACTGGGCTTCGCATCTTCCATGCTTTTCTGCTTTCAGAATATACTTTGATTCACGCATTTTGCTTTTAGAAGATATTGTACGTTATACTTTTTTTTTTTTTTTAAACACCGCACTTCACAATTTCTGCGTACGCGAATTCCACAATTTCAGCGTACGCGAATTCCTGTATCCTTTGTTTTTATTTCATGAAATGCTGTATTCTGCTTGATATTAAAGAAAGCCACTTGCTTTGAATTCGTATTGCAGAGAGTCTCCAAATTAAGTCCTTTTAAGACCAGTTTTAACAGCGGTGCCTCGAATCTTTCCATGAAGTTAATTTGACTAATTAGAATAACTTTTTTTTTCTCGCTAACTTACATATTTCAATTCAAGTGCCTTTTTAAGTTTTCGTTATTGTGTATTTTTATTGTGTATTTCTGAATTTGTAGTTTTGGTGACTTCAGCCTTGTAGGCCTATTTTTTTAAATTAATTTTTTTCATTACTTTTCATATTTTTCATTTTTATGAGCTTAATTTTTCTTATATATATATATATATATATCTATATATATATATATATATATATATATATATATATATATATATATATATATATATATATATATATATATATATATATAGACCGCCGTATAAGATAAAAAATCTAAGAAAATCGGAGGAAGATTTCAGAAATACAAACGCATTACAAAAAATGAAAATAATATATACATGGAATACATTTCAGCGAAAAACAAAAAATTATCGGTTACAAAAAAAATATCATATATATACTGTATATTTTCCCATATCCGTACTTAATCTACGTTTCTCTTCCACAAATACTTGTATATATTTTTGCCAGTGGGGTCCTCTCTTGAGAATCGTATTCAGATCAAAGAATCAACTGTAAGACGTTTTTAATCATTAATATTCATTTTTCTATTTTTCATCTTTATTCATACGAAAATTTGGGGGTTTGAATACTTGGCCCACCACCACCTACGTTAATATTTTTTTTATATTAATAATCAAAAGTGATCATAAAAGCAAAACGACAAAGTACTAAAAATCAGAATTGTTGTAATTCTGATTTTTAGTACTTTGTCGTTTTACTTTAATCACTTTTGTTAATATAAAAAAATATTAACGTAGGTGTGATATGTAAAATATTCAAACCCCAAATTTTCGTATGAATAAAAGATGAAAATAGAAAAATGAATATTAATGATTAAAACTCTTACAGTTGATTCTTTATCTGAATACATTCTCAAGAAAATTACTGGCAAAAATATATACAATATTTGTGGAAGAAAAACATTAAGCTGCAGATATGAAAATATACAGTATATATATGATATTTTTGTAACCGATAATTTTTTGTTTTTCGCTGAAATGTATTCCATGTATATATTATTTTCATTTTTGTAATGCGTTTGTATTTGAATCTTCTTTCATTTTCTAGATTTTTTATCTTATATTATGGTCTTCCTTCTTATATATATATATATATATTATATATATATATATATATATATATATATATATATATATATATATATATATATATAAAAGAAAATTCTAAGATCAAGATAGGTGCATGTTCAGTAGGGATTTGACAGGACGCTTTGACAGATTCAAATTTCGGAGAAAACAATAAAAAAAAAAAAAAAAGAATGTTTGTTTCTTTCTGTGACTGAAGACGCGCAGTAGACAACCGGCAACCGATGCTGAGATGGCTTGTGATAGGCTATCTCCTCAAGGCATCGACCAATGGGAGATCAGGGAGAAACTGACGCCTTGTGGGATAACGCGGAGGTAGATGCCAAAAACCGCCAGATCAAAATGGATAGGCCTGATAAAAAATTACGAATTCTCGGTGATTTTGTTTCATAATGAAGAAAGTTTAAAGGCATTTTCTTCGGGAAACGCGAATGGAAACGTCATTACCAGTAGAAATGTCCGAAAATCGAGATTTGGTAATGAGTCACTTAACAACCGAGGAGACATTTTGTCGTAGGCCTAGGCAATGAAGCCACTGATCCCTCGGTTGTCATTGGTCGTTCTACAATTAGCCGGTGAAGAGGGCGGAGCTTCGCCGTCGCCGACCTGTATAAAAGGGCTTGGCCCTGCCGGTTGACCTAACTTCACCGTGGTTCAGTACTACGCTGAGGTTGTTGGCAAGGTCGACGAAGACACTGCTTCTAGACAGTTCTGCGCAGACTCCGTTTGCTGTAGCACTTCATTCTCCCGAAGTCGGTAAGTACCTGTTATGTTTGTACAGTACAGTTCATACTGTAGGCTGTATAACTGTATAATTTACAGTTGATTTTCGAAAACAATTGCGATTCACAAGGCTTTCGTTATTCTCTGAAATTTCGAAAACCAGTGACTTCTCGCATACAGGTTTATGAAACTGATGCTGCAATTCTGTATAGTGTACCACGTGTCTTGCATACAGATTTATAAAATTGAATTCTGTATTCTGTATACTGGTACAGTATGTCTCGCATACAGGTTTATGAAATTATTATTGTATTCTGTATACCGTGTGTTGTACCTGCCATGTTTTTCCATTGTAATTTTTTTATTTCAAGAGGTTTTGTATCTTATTGCCGAATTTAGCTGTGGTTCTTGAAGCTTTAGTAAAAGTCCATTCATTCAGTACTGACACGATTTCAGTGTAACAAAATTCTGTTAATAGACAGCACTGATGTTTGTCTGTTGAAATCATTTCAGTGTTACAAAATTTTGATGCGAAACTGATTTTATGTACGCAATGCTTATTTTTGCTGTGCATGGTTACCATTGATGTTTCTAGGAATTATCATATTAGTTAGTGGTTTTTGGTACGTTGATCTGCTGAGATCTGTCCAATATTAATGTAGCTAGGTTTTTTTTCTGAGTGTTTTTAGTTATGTTTATCAGATGAAATCTATCGAATATTAGTGTAGACGGTTTTCTTTGTAATATTTTTGTTACGTTTATTTTTTTTAAATCTGTCCAATATTAGTGTAGCTGTTTTTTTATAATACTAGTGGTTTTTTGTTACGTTTATTTTTTGAAATCTGTCCAATATTAGTGAAGCTGTTTTTTTTTGTAATATTTTTTTTACGTTTATTTTTTGAAATATGTCCAATATTAGCGTAGCCGGTTTTTTTTTTTAATATTAGTGGTTTTTTGCTTATTTTTTGAAATTATCCAATATTAGTGGAAGCGTTCTCTTTTTGTTTTATGTGATGTTAGTGGTTTTTTTTTATTTTTTGAAACCTATCCAATATTAGTGTAGCCGGTTTTTTTCTTTTTTCCTAATATTAGTGGTTTTTTTGTTTCGCTTATCTCTTGAAATCTCTATCCGACAATAGTATAACCGGTCCTCCTTTTTTTCGAATATTAGTGGTTTTTTGTTACGATTATTTTTTGAAATCTATCCAATATTAGTGTATCTGGTTTTTTCTTTTTTTTTCTAATATTAGTGGTTTTCTGTTGCGCTTATCTGTTGAAATCTCTATCCGATAATAGTATAACCAAGTCCTCCTCATTTTCAGAATACTAGTGGTTTTTGTTTACGACTATTTTTGAAATCTATCCAATATTAATATCTGGTTTTTTTCTAATATTAGTGGTTTTCTGTTACGCTTATCTGTTGAAATCTCTATCCGATAATAGTATAACCGGTCCTCCTCATTTTCGAATACTAGTGGTTTTTTGTTACGACTATTTTTTTAAATCTATCCAATATTAGTGTATCTGTTTTTTTCTTTTTTTTCTAATATTAGTGGTTTTCTGTTACGCTTATCTGTTGAAATCTCTATCCGATAATAGTATAACCGGTCCTCCTCATTTTCGAATACTAGTGGGTTTTTTTTACGACTTTTTTTAAATCTATCCAATATTAGTGTATCTGGTTTTTTTCTTTTTTTTTCTAATATTAGTGGTTTTCTGTTACGCCTATCTGTTGAAATCTCTATCCGATAATAGTATAACCGGTCCTCATTTTCGAATACTAGTGGTTTTTTGTTACGACTATTTTTTGAAATCTATCCAATATTAGTGTATCTGGTTTTTCTTTTTCTAATATTAGTGGTTTTCTGTTACGCTTATCTGTTTGAAATCTCTATCCGATAATAGTATAACCAGTCCTCCTCATTTTCGAATACTAGTGGTTTTTATTTACGACTATTTTTTGAAATCTATCAATATTAGTGTATCTGGTTTTTCTTTTTTTCTAATATTAGTGGTTTTTCTGTTACGCTTATCTGTTGAAATCTCTATCCGATAATAGTATAACCGGTCCTCCTCATTTTCGAATACCATTGGTTTTTTATTTACGACTATTTTTAAATCTATCAATATTAGTGTATCTGGTTTTTCTTTTTCTAATATTAGTGGTTTTCTGTTACGCCTATCTGTTGAAATCTCTATCCGATAATAGTATAACCGGTCCTCCTCATTTTCGAATACTAGTGGTTTTTTGTTACGACTATTTTTTTAAATCTATCCAATATTAGTGTAGCCGGTTTTGTCTTTTTCCTAATAGTGGTTTTTTGTTACGCTTATCTGTTGAAATCTATCCGATAATAGTATAACCAGTCCTCATTTTTTTCGGATATTAGTGTTTTTTTTGTTACGGTTATTTTTTGAAATCTATCCAATATTAGTGTACCTGGTTTTTCCTTTTCCTAATATCAGTGTTTTTTTGTTACGCTTATCTGTTGAAATCTCTATCCGATAATAGTATAACCGGTCCTCCTTTTTTTTTCGAATATTAGTGGTTTTTTTGTTACGATTATTTTTTTAAATCTATCCAATATTAGTGTACCCGGTTTTGTCTTTTTTTTCCCTAATAGTGTTTTTTTTTACGCTTATCTGTTGAAATCTATCCGATAATAGTATAACCAGTCCTCATTTTTTTCGGATATTAGTGGTTTTTTGTCACGATTAATTTTTAAATATCCAATATTAGTGTACCTGGTTTTTCCTTTTCCTAATATTAGTGTTTTTGTTACGCTTATCTGTTGAAATCTATCCGATAATAAGTATAACCGGCCCTCCTTTTTTTTTCAATAATGTGTTTTTTTTTTTGATTATTTTTTTGAATTATCAATATTAGTGTACCCGGTTTTGTCTTTTTGCCTAATAGTGGTTTTTTTTACGCTTATCTGTTGAAATCTATCCGATAATAGTATAACCGGTCCTCCTTTTTTTTTTTTTTCGAATATTAGTGGTTTTTTTGTTACGATTATTTTTTGAAATCTATCCAATATTAGTGTACCCGGTTTTGTCTTCTTCTCGCCTTGCTCAAGTGACATATTTCGTACTGACTTCAACTTGTCTGCACTTTGGTCACGAGTTAAATAGATATAACTTTAGTTTATCGGCTTATTATTGCTGCTATGGGGTCGTGTTGCCCAGTTATCGGCAGTTGTTACGAATCTCTTTTTCGGGTAGTGTTGAACTGAAATTACCTTGCGTATTTAATTGGGTTTAATTTTAGCTTTTAATTGCGCTGTGTAATTAATTTGGACATTAATTTGAGTTTTGCGATTTGGACATTAAAATTTTATTTGCGTTGTAATTCATTTGGACATTAATTTGCGCTGTGTGATTCATTTGGAGATTAATTTGCGCTGTGATTAATTTGGACATTAATTTGCGCTGTGATTAATTTGGACATTAATTTGCGCAGTGTGATTAATTTGGACATGAATTTGAGTTTTGTAATTGATTTGGACACTGTTTTGCGTTGTGGTTAATTTGGACATGAGTTTGAGTTTCGTTATTGATTTGGATATCAATTTGCGTTGTGAGATTAATTTGGACGTCAATTTGCGTTGTGTGATTAACTTGGACATCAGTTTGCGCTGTGATTAATTTGGACATTAATTTGCGCTGTGTGATTAATTTGGACATTAATTTGTGTTGTGTGATTAATTTGGGCGTTAATTTGAGTTTTGTAATTAATCTGGACAATAATTTGCGCTGTTGTTAATTTTGACATTAATTTGTGTTGTGTGATTAATTTGGACGTTAATTTGAGTTTTGTAATTAATCTGGACAATAATTTGCGCTGTGTTGTTAATTTGGACATTAATTTGCGTTGTGTGATTAATTTGGACAATAATTTGCGTTGTGTGATTAATTTGGACAATAATTTGCATTGTGTGATTAATTTGGACAATAATTTGCATTGTGTGATTAATTTGGACAATAATTTGCGTTGTGTGATTAATTTGGACAATAATTTGCGTTGTGTGATTAATTTGCACATTAATTTGCGTTGTGATTAATTTGGACATTAACTTGCGTTGTGTGATTAATTTGGACAATTTGCGTTGTGTGATTTTTTGGATAATTTGCATTGTGTGATTAATTTGGACAAGAATTTGCGTTGTGTGATTAATTTGGACATTAATTTGCGTTGTGTGATTAATTTGGACATTAATTTGAGTTTTGTAATTGATTTGGACATTAATTTTCCCTGTGTAATTAATATGGACATTAATTTGCGTTGTGTGATTAATTTGGACATTAATTTGCGCTGTGTGATTAATTTGGACATTAATTTGTGTTGTGTGATTAATTTGCACATTAATTTGAGTTTTGTAATTAATCTGGACATTCATTTGCGCTGTGTGGTTAATTTGGGCAGTAATTTGCGTTGTGTGATTAATTTGGACAATAATTTGCGTTGTGTGATTAATCTGGACATTAATTTGCGCTGTGTGATTAATTTGGACATTAATTTGCGTTGTGTGATTAATTTGGACATTAATTTGCGCTGTGATTAATTTGGTCATTAATTTGAGTTTTGTAATTGATTTGGACATTAATTTGCGCTGTGTGATTAATTTGGACATTAATTTGCGTTGTTTGATTAATTTGGACATTAATTTGCGTTTGATTAATTTGGACATTAATTTGCATTGTGATTTATTATAAATTTTAATTGCTTTGTAGAATTAATTTGATCTTTTAATTGCATTATGTAATTAATTTGAGCATTTAATTGCATTGTGAAATTAATTTGCGCTTTTAGTTGCGTCGTGTAATTAATTTGAGCTTTTATTTGCGTTGTGTAATTAATTTGAGCTTTTGATAGTGCTGTGTAGTTAATTTTAGCTTTTCATTACTTTGTTTAGATAATTTGAACTCGCACTGTCATTAATTTGAACATTTAATTTCGTTATGAAGCTAATTCAAATAATTAACTGCTGCTCCAATATTAATTACCGTCTTGGAGTCAAATGAATTTCCACATCGTTATAGGAGGGAATATTTTTGGGCTGACATTTGATATAATAATTAGTTTTTCCGTTAGTAAGTCGGAGGAAAGATAGAGCGCCCCTTATTTCCCACTTTGATTCAAGGGTTTCAGTATTGTATTAATTAATTTAGTTGACCTCAAATTAATTATATGACCAAGCGATGAACGGAATAGAGAGTTTAGTGCAAAGGCCAAGCACTGGGACCTATGAGGTCATTCAGTTCTGGAAAGGAAATTGAGAGTAGTTAGGTTTGAAAGGTGTAACAGGAGGAAAACCTCGCAGTCGCACTATGAAATAATTGTTAGGATAGGGTGGTTAGCTAGATGGAAGAAAGAGAATATGAACGGAGGTACAGTAAAAGGAATGAAAGGAATTGCAGCTTTATACAACAAATTTTTAACTAAATAAAACAAGAGCTTTCGACCTTCACTAATGTCCTCTTGAGCTGTACTGGGAAATATTACAGTTTACAAAGAAATAAAATTAGAATGGAAACCATTTCTTGAAGGCTTCTCCTTGTTATTGTATAGGTAATTCGGCTGTTTGATTGCCGAAGGAGCAATTTCTTCTAAAATATCCAATTTTAGATTGGCTGCCGGGCATATCAGCTGGTCTGTGAAAACGTCTTTTTTATATTTTATTTCTGTGTAAACTGGAAGTTTTGCTCAGTACAGCTTGAAAGAGGATCGTAGTGAAGGTATCGAAAACTCTTGTGTATTTTCTCATTTAAATTTAATTAGGGCTATATGTTGAAGTGGTTGATAATTAGGGCGGTATGTTGAGAAGTGGTTGATAATTAGTGTGATGTTGAAAAGTGGTTGATAATTAGTGTGATGTTGAAAAGTGGTTGATAATTAGTGTGATGTTGAAAAGTGGTTGGTAATTAGGGTGATATGTTGAAAAGTGGTTGATAATTAGGGTGATGTGTTGAAGTGGTTGATAATTAGGGTGATGTGTTGAAGTGGTTGATAATTAGGGTGATATGTTGCGAAGTGGTTGATAATTAGGGTGATATGTTGAGAAGTGGTTGATAATTAGGGTGATATGTTGAGAAGTAGTTGATAATATTGCCATTAGGAGTCGGCAGCAGCTCTCAAAGCTTAGAAATAATGAATTTTGACACATATGGAGTTTTGTGAGGCTTTTGCACAAGGGTGGTCCAGGACGGTCATGTTCTTGACGCAGAATTGAGTGCGTCAGTGAGTTTTTGCGTCAGTGAGTTTTTGCGTCAGTAAATCTTTGCGTCAGTTAATCTTTGCGTCAGTACTGTGTAAAGAAGGCGTCAGTAAGGACCCTAGACCGTCAAATTTTTGGAATGTTCAGAAATTCGTAACAGTATTGGCCATCTGTGATCCCCATAAGGCTTGAATACTTTGCTTTGCGATGTGAAATTAATTTTAGCCTTTAATTGCGTTGAGATTAATTTTAGCTGTCAGTCGCACTGCGTAATTGTTCCTTTTAATTGCATTGTGTAATTTTAGCTTTTTATTGGTTTTCGAGTTAATTTTAGCTTTTAGTATTTCGATCATCCACCCTCCAATCATCAGGCATACCAAATTGCAGCCCTCTAGCCTCAGTAGTTTTTTTTTTATTTAAAGTTAATAATCGTGCGTCTGGCAACGACATAGGACAGGCCACCACCAGGTCATGGTTAAAGATTCATGCGCCGCGGCTCATACAGCATTATACCGAGACCACCGAAAGACGGATGTATTTCCGATGGCCTTGATTATGCGCTGGACAGAAAACTCGATTTCTGTCGCAATTTCTTTTGCGTTTTCAGTACCTTTAGTTATTTTCAGTAGCCCCTGGTCCAAAATGTGTTCAGGTCCTATAATTTTATTTTCTAATTCCTTTGCAGCCTTTTATTATTACCTGTATGTGTGCTTGTCGAATCCCCATCATTTTCTTCTCTCTACTGATTCATCTTTTCGCTCAGTGTTTTATATAAGTCCAGAGTCCGCTGGTCGTGTGGCTTTTTCGCTTATTTTTGGAATTAGAAACTTTTTAAAATAGGTTTATAATTGCTACGGTACGCTGGGTGTTTGGTCAGTTCGTCCCTGGCAATTTATTTGTCTCAGGACAATTGGTCTTTGGCCAATTCATCGTAGGTCATTTCAGTTCATCGTCAATTCAGTTTATCGTTAGGTCGGTTCATCAAGTCAATTTACCGACAAGTCAATTCATCGAGTTGATAGGAAAATGGAAAAACAAATATCTATATTTAAAAATATCTATTTAAAAAATTATTTGTATTTAAAGACGTTCAAATCAAGAGAAACAAGTGATTATTATAGACATTAAAAACCAAAATTTAAGGCTGTGAGCAATTGCTTTTAGGAAATTAACTTTTCTGGCTCGAATCGTTTTAAGACTAAAACTATCATCTTCGTCATATCTGCATTTCAATCCTTCTTGCACAATTTGCTTGGGCACATTTTGCCCTAAACGAAGCAGGCAGCGGCGTGACAAACTCGACCCGGGAAACTATTCCAGAAACTCATTATGGTCTGCGTTTCGAAATCCGTAATTACATTTCCAGGAACCGTCATTCTGCGGTGATTCATTTCTTTCGCCAAAAAATTTACTGTCCGCGTTCTGACTTTCGTTTGAGAGCAGTGCGAACAATCCTGGGACATTAAAACTAATCATCTGAACGTCCGCTGTACATGTAACTGAAAACCATCTACTGAAGCAGCGCTTGAATGTTCCATCTGCAGCCCAGTTGTATTGTTTTTGACTGTCGAAGTGCTTCGTCACTTGAAAATATCAAAAGTTCGTTTTTTGAGTCTTCCATTCCACTGTCATTTTGCAAAAAAATTTTCATCAGTGCCCCCCCCAATTGAAAAATGATAAAATAATAACATTGAAGATTTAGGTAATAAATAAATATAAAAATGGGGAAAAATTTAAAATTCGATTTTAGAAATATATATATATATATATATATATATATATATATATATATATATATATATATATATATATATATATATATATATATATATATGTATATATATATATATATATATATATATATATATATATATATATATATATATATATATATATATATATATATATATATATACTTATAAATATATATATATGTATGTACAGTATGTGTATAATGTGAAATTTTTCTGGATCCGCCAGTGCCGTAATCAAAATTAATTCTTCGAAACTTCCCCTGGAAAGTTGCATTTAGGGTATTTTCTCTATTTCCTTGTCTTGGGGAGGAATTGACCAACGGCGGATTAACCAAAGACCAAGAATTGACCGGAGACGAAATTAACCAACAACGAATTAACCAGGGACGAACTGTCTTAGCACTGTACGTTGACAAGATGTATCAGTTTCTTTATCGTTCCTTAATGCTTTTCTTTAGTCGTCTGTTCCTGTTTGATTGTGTTTTTATGCACTCTGTGAGTGCATCCTATCCTCACAGTTTTGTCTATCCACTTGTCTGCCTTGCTTTTGTCACACTCATCCCATTTTATCTATATACCTTATAGTTCTTCTATGTCTTGTTTTGACACCTTGTTTTGACTCCTTGATTGATCTTTTTTTAACCCCTTGACTGATCCGTATTTCTAATTTTAAGACTTCCTTCAACACTCGGTGACAGATTATTCTGACAAAATACGCAATAAAGTCTAAAGAATTAAAAAGCTTTCACCTGCTTCTGCATTCTGGAAAGTATATATTGGAACAGGTTAGAGACTTGTATCATATTCAGCTCGCAGCTTATTAGGGTACACCCATACTGCATTGAAATGTGTCATTAATACGCCTCGGCAGACATGTTGCATACATCAGAAACAGGTTGAAAACAAGTCACTTAACGTTCGGTGTATAGAGGTTTTTGATAAATAGGTAAAACATTTGTCAAATGTTTTCAACTTGTTTGTGATATGTGTGCAATAAGTTATGACATGTTTGATTGTATTCCGGACACACTTTAGGTTGTCTGAAACATTTCGTTAGTTGAGAGAACTTTGTTCTCTTCTTTCACTATGAATGGTGGTTTTAAAGGCTTGATTGGTTTTTGTTTGTGTCTGAGAGGTACTGAAGTGTCATAGTTTCTAATAGTTACCAAGGTGTTGTTTTATATTCCATCTTCGGGCAGTATTGCTATGATCTGTAATGACAATGTACCTTAAAATTTTGGCTCGAAATCTCAAGAATCTCAGGACTACAATAGTTTGAAACACTGTAGGAATAATTGAACATTTTGGAAAAATGTGAATTTGAAATTTTGACAATGTTAGACTGAGATTTTGGGAAAATTTATGGATCGAAATTTTAGGGCACAGTTTGAAATTATACAGGAGCATTGTTTGATTCGTTGCAATTTGTTACAAATTTATTATATATAGTTATATAAACAATTTTAGCAAGGTTATAGTATGAAGTTTTAGTCAAATTGCTTTTGGAGCTAGTGATTGTAAAATTGTAATGTGTGGTTTAAAGATTTGAAACTTTGAAGAAACTTGTCATTTGCAAACAAAAAAATAATTGCTTTTGATAACAGTGGTGTTGTTGAAAGGTGCAAAGTATATAGAGTATTTATGTACATATTAAAAAATAAGTACGGGGTAGATTAATTGACAGTCTTATTCAAGTTTATCATCTAAGTCATTTTTGTTCTTGTCTTCTAGGAATCATGGACGATAGAGACGAGACCTTTGGAGGACGGGCGCCCTCTGAAGAGGACCACCCCTACTTGGCCGAGCAGGAGGAGCCCTTGGACTACTCGATGAGGAGGTCGCCAAGGGAAGAAACCCCGTCCGAGGACGGGAGTTCTCTGTCTCGGAACGTTACGGTCCCCAGGTATCAGCCGGTGCCGGCAGCTGGCATGCCAATCCCTTCTTTTCCCATGGACGGAATGAACCAGTACCTCGAGAGTAACAGGAGGTACTTGGATGGAATCGACTACTCTGCGGACGCAGCACCGTCACCCCAGGGCTTCCCTGAGGAGATGGTGGAGCCTTCGGAAGACAGCGGGCGGTGTGGTTCCTCACGTGAGAGTGAGAGCAGTGGAACGCCTCCCTTTCCGGGGGGATTAAGTCACCACCAGTATCCGAATGGGATTTTCTATCCGGTGATGAACAGGCCTTTGGAAAGCGACTCAAGCAGACGACGCGATTTCTCAGGGGATTCTTCCTCAGACAGCGAGGATAATGCATTCTATCAAGATTATCATGACCTGCCGCCGAGAAATTTTGGGCAGCGCATGCATGCTCATTTACGAAACAGGAACCGTACGCTCTCCGGGGACAACCAAGGCAGTGAGTACCCTCCCCCTCCTCCTCCTCCTCCTCTTCCTCCTCCTCCTCCTCCTCCTCTTCCTCCTTTTCCTCCTCTTCCTCCTAGCGAGACACCTCCTGGCCAACAGGCCAGTAGCAGCAGTCCACCTCTGTCACTTGACTCCCCTCCGCTGCTTGCGGAAGATGCGATGGCTGCGGTGCACAGATATATGCTCCAGTGTGTGTCTAGGCACGGCGCCGTTTCCTCCCAGTATTACTCGACTCTGAATCTTTATGAGGCAATATTTTCCAATAGAGATCAAGACTCTTCGCAGCCATCGGGACCCATGAGTGGACCTTCAAGTAACCAGGCAGTACTGAACTTGCCTCCAACCGGCCAAGGACCTGCATTGACTTTCCAAGGGATAAGTTTTCCCTCGACAAGTCAAGGAGCATTTGGACCTGCTACCCAGGGAGCCTTGAGTATGCCTTCAACGAGCCAGGGACCAATAACCTTCCCTAATTTCCATGCCACAGGCCAGGGTCCTATCACCTTACCCCAAACTGGCCAGGGGGCCATGGGATTCCCCCCAGCCATTCAAAATCTAAGCTTCCCATCAACAAGCCAAGGGGCGATGAACTTCCCATCGACCAGCGCTGGAATAAGCATGGCCCCACCACATCCAGGCATGCAGCAGCAGCAAGTGCTGTCCCTGATGCAGGCAGCCAGTTTCCTTTCCCCCGACGGAAGTCTTGAGAAATCTCAGGGCTACATTCAGTTCAGGCAGCATTATCTGCAGAGACGAAACCTGGCTACCAGGCCTCGTCGTGGGAACAGGGACCGCAGCGGTGATGCTCTTGAGCCCGCTCAAGATGGCCATGGAAGGAGAGACTTGGATGAGACCTCAGGGCAGGAAAATGGCGGCGCAGAGGGCCAAGACAGGCTTGGAGAGCCAGGGACATCTCGAGATGACGAGAACAACAATGGTGGGATGCGGCTGGATAAGAATGGACAACCCAGGGACGCTGCCTATTGGGAGAGGAGAAAACGTAACAATCAGGCTGCCAAGAGGTCGCGTGACGCCAAGAGGAATCGGGAGCTGGAGAATGAAATTCAGCTGGAGTACCTGAAATGGCTGCTTCTGCCCAACCTCTATCGCCTGATGGCGTTAGGAAACAACAATAGGCAGCCATAAGAACTAAAACGGCAGTGAACATCAAGCCTGACGTGCAATTCAGTTCATTTCATCACTTGTCAACATGCATGCAGAAGAGTAGTATTTCCAGCAACTCAGATCAGATGCTTTTACCAAATGCTTTCACCAGTCTTTAGAATTTCTCCCAGCTGTTGACAAAAAAGCAGGCTTCAGGAGGGAGCAATGGAGACCCTTCTTACAACATCACCATTACAGCATCATCATTACAGCCTCATTGCCGAAATGCACACTGGAAAATGAAATATCCACCAGCAGCCCCATCAAATGCTCTTCCCAGACTTTTCCAGTTCATCTCAACAGTCAACAGCTGGTAAACCCAAACCTTTTATTTCTGTGAGGTAATTAAAGATATATGTATATGGATTGATTTTAATAACAACAAATATTTGTTTTGTTTAAGAGTTTCATGATTTGATAAGTTATTCAATGCATTTGGCCTGGTTATGCGCGTACCTCCCTATGATGTGATGGCAGTAAGAATTAACTAGATATATAATTAAAAGGAGCATGTGCCTTTGTCACTGAGAGTTGATGCCACATTTTGAATTATTGATGGGTTTTCAGTAGCAGCCATTTTTAAAATCATGGTTTTGAGGATTGTATAGCAAGTACTCTTTTTTCTGCCATTGGACTCCTCTGCTTGCATGACCAGTGTTGATCTCAGAACTGGAATTTGGTTAGTAGCCATATATCAACATATATGGTTAAGTTTAACCATTTTTTTGTTATAAGTAGTGTTATGAAACATACCCTCAAGTTTGTCTCTTGTGTACCTTGAGAGTGTGTGCTCATGCAAGTTGTTTGTAGTCTTACCTATGATTCACAGAGGCTTGACCCCAATTTTCTCATTTTGATGATTTCATTTGTATTAGAGGATTTCTTTTGTATTTGGATTAGAGGATTTAACTCTTACACATTTGAATTTAAGAATTTAACTCTTGCATATTTGAATTAAATGATTTAACTGTATTTGGATTAAAGGATTTAACTTACATATTTGAATTAAAGGATTTAACTCTATGTATTTGGATTAAAGGATTTAACTCTTACCTATTTGAATTAAAGGTTTTAACTTATGTATTTGAATTAGAGGATTTAACTCTTATGTATGTGGGTCAGAGGGTTCTACTCTGCATTTGAATCAGAGGATTGTTTTTCTTTTCATGCCCCATTTATGTATATTATAAGTATTTTGTGTTAGAGAATTTAACTCTTATTTAAATGAGAGGATTTAACTCTGTTTGAATAAGAGGATTTAATTCTTATTTGAATTAGAGGATTAAATTCTTATACATGAGAGGACTGAACTCTGTTTGAGGTAGAGGATTTAACTGGATTGGAATTAAGGATTCAACTTTTAAGTATTTGAGTTAGAGGATTTAACTGTATTGGAATTAAGGATTCAACTTTTATGTATTTGAGTTAGAGGATTTAACTCTTTGAATTAGAGGATTCAACTTTTATGTATTTGAGTTAGAGGATTTAACTCTTTGAATTAGAGGATTCAACTTTTAAGTATTTGAGTTAGAAGATTCAACTCTATTTGAATTACAGGGTTTAACTCTTATGTATTTGATTTTGCACGCGTCACCTATGTACCTGAATTAGAGGATTTTCTCTGCATTAGAATTAGAGGATTTTCTCTATTAGAATTAGAGGATTTTAACTATTTGAATGAGAGAACTTAGCTGTAAGTATTTGAGTTAGATTTAACTATTTGTGGTAGAGGATTTAATTTGAATTAGAGGACTGAGCTCTGTTTGAATTAGAGGACTGAACTCTGTTTGAATTAGAGGACTGAACTCTGTTTGAATTAGAGGACTGAACTCTGTTTGAATTAGAGGACTGAGCTCTGTTTGAATTAGAGGATTCAACTCAATTTGAATTAGAGGATTCAACTCTATTTGAATTAGAGGATTCAACTCTGTTTGAATTAGAGGAGCAACCCTATTTGATTTAGAGGATTGAATTCAATGTATTTGATTTAGAGGATTGAACTCAGGGTATTTGATTTAGAGGAATGAACTCAGGGTATTTGATTTAGAGGATTGAACTCAGGGTATTTGATTTAGAGGATTGAACTCAGGGTATTTGAATTAGAGGATTGAACTCAGGGTATTTGAATTAGAGGATTGAACTCAGGGTATTTGATTTAGAGGGTTGAACTCAGGGTATTTGAATTAGAGGATTGAACTCAGGGTATTTGAATTAGAGGATTGGACTCAGGGTATTTGAATTAGAGGATTTAACTCAGGGTATTTGAATTAGAGGATTGAACTCAGGCTATTTGAATTAGAGGATTGAACTCAGGGTATTTGAATTAGAGGATTTAACTCAATGTATTTGAATTAGAGGATTGAACTCAATGTATTTGAATTAGAGGATTTAACTCAGTGTATTTGAATTAGAGGATTTAACTCAATGTATTTGAATTAGAGGATTGACTGAACTCAATGTATTTGAATTAGAAGATTGAACTCAATGTATTTGAATTAGAAGATTGAACTCAATGTATTTGAATTAGAGGATTGAACTCTGTATTTGAATTAGAGGATTGAACTCAATGTATTTGAATTAGAGGATTGAAGTCAGTATGTTTGAATTAGAGGACTCTACTCAATGTATTTAAGTTAGAGGATTGAACTCTTATGTATATGAATTTGCATGCCCCATTTTCATCTGCAGCTGTTATTGAGAGGTTTTTGCATTTCTTTCGATCAAGGGGCGAATGCTAATTTGAGATGATACCATGGCATTAATTATTTGCCATACCAACCTAAATAGGTGTTGGCGTTTGACAATAGCCATTTTGAGTAATACAAATCCACAATTATATGGTGAATATATTACTATGTTAAAAGAACCAAAGACTTTCGAACACCTGAACGGTGTTCCTCATCAGAGTTTATAACGTTAAAATGCAAAGTGAGGGTAGTTTTCCTATGAAATAGTTTTTAAAAATTGGGGGCGGGGCGAGAAGATAACAGCCCATCACGGAAGTGCTGGTTCGGGTGTTATGTAATACCAAATTCAACAGGCAATTGCGCCAATCTCCTTGATCTTCGTACTTGCGATGTTGCATCTGCCTGCGCTGCACAGGTGCCATAGTCGGAACCATCCACAGGGACGTTGGCTATCTGGAGAGAGAGGGGTGGGAAGAGGAAGCAGAGCATCTGGGTTCACACGGTCAACGTCAGTTTTGAAATTAAAATGTTTAATGTAGTGTTTGGCAATAAACCAGGGTCTTCATTAATAAGTCATTTACTAATGAAGACCCTTTCATCAACTGGTTTATTGCCAAACACTACGTTCAACTGTTTTAATTCAAAACTGACGTTGACCGTGTGAACCCTGATGCTCTCTTCTTCTCCCACCCCCCCCTCCCTCTCTCAACAGATAGCCGACGTCCCTGTGATGGTTCCGACTATGGCACCTGTGCAGCGCAGGCAAACGAAGATCAGGAGATTGGCGCAATTGCCTGTTGAATTTGGTATTACATAACACCCGGAACCAGCACTTCCGTGATGGGCTGTTATCTTCTCGCCCCGCCCCCAATTTTAAAAAACTATTTCAAGAAAACTACCACTCACTTTGCATTTAACGTTATAAACTCTGATGAGGAACACCGTTCAGGTGTTCGAAAGTCTTTGGTTTTTTACATAGTATAATATAATTCACTATATAATTGTGGATTTTTATTACTCATTGTTTTTCACGAAATTGTGAATCTATCAGCAATAGCCATTTTATTAAGATACTGATCGTGATTTATGTTTCCCTTTGCTTGATATTCATAGCTGTCTTTAAGAGACAAGCATTCAATTCTTTTCATGCTATGATTGACAATATTAAGTTTTCTTTGCTCGTGCCCAAATGGGCGTTTGGCATGTGTCATTCTTTGTGACAATATTTAAATAATGTGATTCATTATGATGGTGGTATATGATTCAAAATATTAATGTTCTCTTCATGCTGTGATTGACAATATTAAGCTTTTGTTTCCAATGCCCAAATGGGCGTTTGGCATCTGTCATTCATTGTGAAAATATTAAATAATATTGTCATTCATTATGATGTTACATGCTATTAATACTTAAGAGTTCAATATTTTGACTTTGTTCCCAGTTCCGACTGGTCATTGAATTTTTTTTTATGGGGCTTTTAAAGGTATGTTGATGTTGCCACATGAATTTTTTATGATGTTTTGATGTTCCATGTATGTTTTGTTCTCTCAGTAAAAATTATAAAATGTATTTTCTCTTTTTATTTAACAATTGTTTGTGTTTGAGGATTGTTGGTATAGCATTTCATCTCATGGTTTTTTTATACCCATAATTTGGCACTTGGAAATTGTGTGTGTGTGTGTGTCTCTCTCTCTCTCTCTCTCTCTCTCTCTCTCTCTCTCTCTCTCTCTCTCTCTCTCTCTCTCTCTCCTAAATATTCTAAATTTTCCTTTTGCATACATCGTACCATTCTCTCTCTCTCTCTCTCTCTCTCTCTCTCTCTCTCTCTCTCTCTCTCTCTCTCTCTCTCTTCTATTTTAAATTTTCCTTTCCATACAAATTTTCATCTCTCTCTCTCTCTCTCTCTCTCTGTCTCTCTCTGTCTCTCTCTGTCTCTCTCTGTCTCTCTCTCTCTCTCTCTCTCTCTGTCTCTCTCTCTCTCTCTCTCTCTCTCTCTCTCTCTCTCTCTCTCTCTCTCTCTCTGTCTGTCTGTCTGTCTCTCTCTCTCTCTCTCTCTCTCTCTCTCTCTCTCTCTCTCTCTCTCTCTCCTAACTATTTTAAATATTCCTTATTATGCATCTTACCATTTTCATTCCTTTCATGCCATGATTGACAATGTTAATCTTTTGTTGCTCATGCCCAAATGGGCGTTGGGCATGTGTCATTCTCTATGACAATATTTAAATAATGTGATTCATTATGATGGTGGTATATGTTTCAAAATCTTCATGTTCTCTTCATGCTGTGATTGATCACATTAAGCTTTTGTTTCCAATGCCCAAATGGGCTTTTGGCATTTGTCATTCATTATGAAAATATTAAATAATATTGTCATTCATTATGATATTACATGCTATTAATATTTTGACATTGTTCCCAGTTTCGACTGGTCATTGAATTTTTTGTATGGGGCTTTTAAAGGTATGTTGTCACATGAATTTTATTTGATGTTTTGATGTTCCATGTATGTTTTGTTCTCTCAATAAAAATTATAAAATGTATTTTCTCTTTTTATTTAACAATTGTTTGTGTTTGAGGATTGTTGGTATAGCATTTTATCTCAAGGTTTTTTTATACCCATAATTTGGCACTTGGAAATTCTCTCTCTCTCTCTCTCTCTCTCTCTCTCTCTCTCTCTCTCTCTCTCTCTCTCTCTCTCTCTCTCTCTCTCTCTCTTCTATTTTAAATTTTCCTTATTATGCATCTTACCATTTTCATTTCTCTCTCTCTCTCTCTCTCTCTCTCTCTCTCTCTCTCTCTCTCTCTCTCTCTCTCTCTCTCTCTCTCTCTCTCTCTCTCTCTAACTTTTAAATCTTCTTTTCCATACACGCTCCATTTTCATCTCTCTCTCTCTCTCTCTCTCTCTCTCTCTCTCTCTCTCTCTCTCTCTCTCTCTCTCTCTCTCTCTCTCTCCTAATTATTCTAAATTTTCCTTTCCACACATCGTACCATTTTCAGTCTCTCTCTCTCTCTCCTAAATATTCTATTTTTTCCTTTCTATACAGGGTACCATTTTCATCTCTCTCTCTCTCTCTCTCTCTCTCTCTCTCTCTCTCTCTCTCTCTCTCTCTCTCTCTCTCTCTCTCTCTCTCTCTCTCTCTCTCTAACTATTTTAAATTTTCCGTATTATACATCTTACCATTTTCATTCTCTCTCTCTCTCTCTCTCTCTCTCTCTCTCTCTCTCTCTCTCTCTCTCTCTCTCTCTCTCTCTCTCCCCACCGTCCTATTTTATTAAGAAGAGAAATATGTAGATGCTTTTTTGAATAAACCAAAAATGCATCAACTTACTAATAAATAATAAATTTCCATTAAAACCAAACCCTTGATATTAACGATGCCAATGAATAAAAATAAAATGGAAATGGCAGCCATTTTAGAAGGCATTTTTCTCTCTGCCATTAAATGGCCGACCGGTTGTATGGCGGCCATCTTATGTCAGGTCAGCTTCCTCGTTCTCCGACCCCGTGATAGGTCAGTCCAGAGTCATTCGAGTAAGTTGCCAACTAGGCAGTTAAGAAGGCATTCTCTGGGCAGAAGATGGACGGGGCATAGAGGAACGACATTTTTGAATTTGATTTTTTTTTCTGAGTTTGTAGAAAATTTTAAACGGTTTTCTTTATATATATATGTATAATATATATATATATATAATGTATACGTGTATGCACAGTATATGTATGTATATATAATTGTGTGTGTATATTTCTTAAGGAACGTAACACTGTTCCTGTGTTCCTTAAAATGGTTCCCGCGTTCCACTTTTTAAGAAAGAGTTTATATTGTTTCCTTTTAAGCGAAGCCAAGTTACTTTTATTATTATTATTATTATTATTATTATTATTATTATTATTATTATCATTATTATTATTATTATTATTGAACTGACTATAGAGTTTAGGCCAAAGGCCAAGCACTGGGACCCACGAGGTCATTCAGCGCTGGAAAGGAAACTGAGAGTAAGAAGGTATTGAGAAAAGGTGTAACAGGAGGAAAATATTTGTTAGGAGCGCGTGGATAGCGAGATGAAAGAAGGATAATATGAATGGAGGTACAGTAAAAGGAATGAGAGAGGTTGCAGCTAGGGGCCGAAGAAGGGACGCTGCAAAGAACCTCTAGTAATACCTACAGTACACCGCATGCGGTGCATTGACGGCAATACCTCCCTTACGGGGATTATTATTATTATTATTATTATTATTATTATTATTATTATTCGTAGGTAGAATACATAAGAATGAAAATACGTGAAAGGAGAAATAAAAACGACAAAAGAAGAATAAAACAGAATAGAAATACTTGAAGAAAACACATAATTTCTGATGCTCATATTTTATATCATATTTTATCAAGTAAAAAATGCGCCGAAGTTTCTTCGGCGCAATCGAGTTTTCTGTACAGCCGCCACAGCGTATAATCAAGGCCACCGAAAATAGATTTATCTTTCGGTGGTCTCGGTATAATGCTGTATGAGCCGCGTCCCAAGAAACTTGAACAACGGCCCGGTGGTAGCCTATCTTATATCGTTGACAGAAGCACGATTATGGCTAAATTTAACCTTAAACAAAAAAAAAACTACTGAGGCTAGAGGGCTGCAGTTTGGTATGTTTGATGACTGGAGGGTGGATGATCAACATACCAATTTGCAGCCCTCTAGCCTCAGTAGTTTTTAAGATCTGAGGGCGGACAGAATAAAGTGCGGTCAGGAAAAAGTGCTGACATAAAAAAGTGCAGACAGAATAAAGTGCGGACGGACAGACAAAGCCGGCACAATAGTTTTCTTTTACAGAAAACAAAAAGCGAAAATGCTATATTAGAATTTCGATTTCCTCACCAATCCATCCATCCGACTGACTGTGGCTCATCCAGCCATCCATCCATTCATCCACCTATCCGTTCAGCCATCTATCCATTCATCCAACTATTCATTCATCCATCTATCCACTCAGCCATTTACCCATTCATCCATCCACCCGTCTGCCCATGGCTCATCCAGCCAACTGTCCATTCATCCATCTATCAATTCATCCGACTGTCCGTTCATCCTTCTATCCATTCAGCCATCTACCCGTTCAGCCATCTATCAGTTCATCCATCTATCAGTTCATCACTGTCTGTTCATTCATTTATCCGTTCATCCAACTACACATTCATCCATCTATCCATTCACCCATCTATTCTCATCTTTTCTTGGCAATTACATTTTTTTATTGAATACCTGTAGCTTTTTAACGAGAGAGAGAGAGAGAGAGAGAGAGAGAGAGAGAGAGAGAAAATTCTACGGCGTGCGACCGGGAAAATTTTGGAAAGTTCGAGAGAGAGAGAGAGAGAGAGAGAGAGAGAGAGAGAGAGAGAGAGAGAGAGAGAGAAAATGTTAAATTAAGCCGGCTTATGCAGAATAGAATCTTGAAAAGTTAGAGAGAGAGAGAGAGAGAGAGAGAGTGGCAAGATATATATATGAGGAAAAAATCTTGAAAATTTAAAGAGAGAGAGAGAGAGAGAGAGAGAGAGAGAGAATGTTAAGCCGGCTTATGCAGAAAAGAATCTTGAAAAGTTCGATCGATCGAGAGAGAGAGAGAGAGAGAGAGAGAGAGAAAGGGAGAGAGAGAGAGAGAGAGAGAGAAAGTATTCTCAGTGAATTTCAAGTCAAAACAGAGGCATTAACTTTATAGCCAGATAATCCTTCATGGGCTAACCAACCAGGAGTTCCTTCCTTATATCCGAAGCCTTTGTACCACAACCTTCTATAATTTCCTTACCTGAGTTCAGGTATTAACCCGTTCCTATTGCGGAGAGGCTTAATGAGAGGTGAAATCCAGGTGGCCTGATCTTTTATGATGTCACGGCATCACAGCTGCAAATTTTGCTGATCAAAAGTATATAATCCTGCTGCCCAATGTTCACTCCTTTTTTTGGAGGGTATTATGTCCAGTATTTTTTCTCTTTTGGAGGGTATTATGTTCAATGTTCACCCTTTTTTGGAGGGTATTATGACCAATATTCATAATTTTTTGGAGGGTATTATGTTCAATGTTCACCCTTTTTTTGGAGGGTATTATGACCAATATTCATCCTTTTTGGAGGGTATAACGTCCAATGTTCACCATTTTTTGTGAGGTAATATGATCAATATTCATCCTTTTTTGGAGGGTATTATGGACAATATACACCCTTTTTTGGAGGGTATTATGAACAATATTCGCCTTTTTTTGGAGGGTATTATGGCCAATATTCACCCTTTTCTGTAAGTTATTGTAACCCCATGAATACAAAAAAAAAAAAATACCCATAGTAGCATAAGTCTTGAAATGGAGAAACAAATCCACAGAAATGTATGGATACCAATATACATTTAAAAACAAATCTATTCAGAGAGCCTCCGGGAATCTGTTCGATTCCCCTTTTCAGTTGAAATCAGATTCCCGAAACCTCTCTGTAGAGATCGACTTTTAAATATATGCACCCATACACAACCGTGGATTTGCCAATATATATCTGAAATCAAATTATACAGAGAGCCTTCGGGAATTGTCTAATTCCCCTTTTCAGTTGAAATCAGATTCCCGAAACCTCTCTGTAGAGAATGACTTTTAAATATATGCACCCATACATAATTGTGGATTGCTTCTCCATTTTAAGACTCACGCTACTAAGAGTATTTTTAAGTAATGAAAATAATAAAACTATCTTCGTCGATCTGACGGACAAGATGAAATCCTCAGATCAGAAGACCTAACAAACTCGGTAGCACTGGTCTTTCTGCCTTCACCGGACCACTCCTAGACCACCCACCTGTCAAGAGACGGTGGAAGGGGTAAGAAGGAGACAGAAGAAGACAGTAGAAGATGGAAGAAGCAAAGGACGGTAGGAGGAAAGGAGGAGGTAAAGTCACTCATATAAGTTCGTGGATGTCTCCGGGCATAAAGGTGAATTCCATCTGACCTCTTACTGGACAACGGGTCTGTGTACTGACGTGAGGCGGGCACTCCGAAACTCTTATGGTGTAATTTGGTTAGACAAGGTTGTTTGCCAATCAGTTTTAATCATCAGTTATCATGATAAGATTATACATTATTTTTGATCTGATAAGGTAGGAAGCTTAGAAGAGATACTTAGGTTTCTATTAAGTTGTAATGCTATTAATTGAATACAAAAAAAAAAAACAATCAATGAATCGGTTGTCGCCCAACGAACGTCGTAATGGAACACCTCTGATTCCTGCGTCAACAGTCTCGCCAAGGAAAAAGAAGAAATAAACCCCAAACACGTAAGACATTATTCAGGAAAGATTAATTCTATAAGTTTATTGAATTATATGTGATATATATATATATATATATATATATATATATATATATATATATATATATATATATATAAAAATTATATTTAATGCTGCTTACTGTATGTCTGACCATGTTGGGATAAAAAGTCTATTTCAGCTTAGATGAGGTCAAATTCAATTTTTGTATGGAGATTGTTAAGATCTAGTTAATTTCTTTCTTTCTCTCCCCGTTGGAAGGATATTGCTGTCATTCCACCTTTCGCTGTGTAACGAAGGCATTAGCTAAGGGTCTTCATAGCTCCCTTCATCCCTAGGCCTATCTGCAAATATAATTGTTATACAACTATCCCTCCATTCGTCAACGTTGTTTATTCTTGCTGTCCACTCTCAGGATTGATTCTTAAAACAGCACTCAATTCCCTTTGCTGTCTCAGAGCTTGGTTTACAGTCTGAATCAGTGGTTCTTAAACTGGGTGTTGTGATCCCTGAGGGTCATTTGGGTTTATTTGGGGGTCACAAAGGGTTAAAAGGATTATATCTTAATTTTGTTTATTTCTTTAGCATTGACTCCTACCAC
Source organism: Macrobrachium rosenbergii (assembly GCF_040412425.1). NCBI lineage: Eukaryota > Metazoa > Arthropoda > Malacostraca > Decapoda > Palaemonidae > Macrobrachium > Macrobrachium rosenbergii. The sequence goes on along the minus strand of NC_089770.1, from coordinate 7,199,370 downwards.
AGCAATATCAAGAAATTTCCATGACTTGGTTTCTCATTATGTAGGGATAAAAACTTATATTAATGGGAATGGGTCATTTTAAGTGACTGAATTTTGATATTCATTCTAAATTACTACCCTACATAAAGGTAAAAAAAATATATAAAAATCTACACTGATGAGTAGTCTTAAGAGTAGAAGGGTGTTGACCACATTTTATTTGACAAGGATAACAATTCACTGATTTTTGCTATCTAAAACTATTGTTTTAATCTTTTCCTTTTCGGCTTTATATTGAACTGAAAACTTTACCAATTTGGAACTTACTAACCACCCCTGCCACGTGAGCACACATGCTCAGGTGGTGTCGGACCGTTAGAGTCAGGCAATATCCTGAGATGCCTTTGGGGTTATCGGATAAAAAGTTAAGAACTACCGGTTTGAATTCTAAAAACAATTTGTATCTACTGTCCATATTTCGGCTTTCATTATTATTATTATTATTATTATTATATTATTATTATTATTATTATTATTATTATTATTATTATTGGAAAAGTAAATCACAATGGTGTGACTGTTTAGTTTTGTTATTTAAAATTGAGATTGACAAGGAGGGCCGTGCAGGTCTTCAAAGCTTTCTGCTGTATATTTTAAATAACAAAACTAAACAGTCACACCATTGTGGATTTACTTTTCCATTGTATTGACTCATGTGATTATGAGTTTTCTTTGGATTATTATTATTATTATTATTATTATTATTATGTGTGTGTATTATTATTATTATTATTATTGCTATCCATTTTCTCTGACCTATTCTTTAATTCAAAGCACTGTATGGCCTTTGCTGCCCCAATGCTTTGCTTAAAGACTAATTATATACTCAATCAATCTTATTTTCGTAACAACATAGGATAATGTATCATTTTCCTTGCCAAATCAGAATGGACGGTGTTCATAGACCCCGGATCCAACAGAGAGTGCATAAGGTAACAGGGCGTGCAGATCGGCCCGAGATTATCAGCCAACGAGGCGATTATTGGCATGAGAGACGCTGGAATGAATAGGACAGCCATAGCTAGAACCATGGGGCTAAATGTTAAAACAGTAACCAAATGGTTAAATAGATTTGACGGGAAGGTAGTGTCGCTACCCGTCAAGAAGTGGGCGACCAAGGATTTTAACTGCTGAAGACGATCAGCGTATTGCCCAAACTGTGATGGAGAGAGGCCACAGTCATCAGCAGTTGACCTAACTCAAGAACTAAATTTACAATGTAATCCTGAGACAACTAGACGCCATCTTAATGAGCTTGGTTTTCGATGCAGTATCCCAGCTAGAAAAGAAAAGCTAAGTCAGGAAAACAAGACGGCACGACTGAGATTTGCAAGAAGATACACCCAAGATGTATATGATCAAAATTTTTGGAATTCTGTAATATGGACAGACGAGAAATCTTTTCAAACAACGGCAGCAAAAAATCACACATGCTGGCGACCTTTGAACACAAGATTTGAACTCCAAAACATACAGGAATTGAAAAGAAGCGGACGCCAGAGTGTGAGCTTCCATGGTTGGATGTGGTCTGGGGGACTAGGGGACTTGACCAGGATTAATGGCAACCTGGATGCTAGGCAATATATAGAGATACTCGAAGCAATTATTCCCTCTATTCGCGCAACAGCGATTCCTGCTCCAAATCAAATTCATTTTGTTCATGATAAAGCTCCATCCACACAAGCCACTTAGTCGGGGATTGGTTTCGACAGCATCCAGATATCATTGTCATAGACTGGCCAAGCAAAGGTTGTGACATCAATGTAATTGAAAACGTGTGGGCAATGATGGTCAGGACATGGGATCTACAGGAAGAGCGGACTCGAGAAGCAATAGTTGATCATGCCGTGTCTGAGTGGGAAAATTTAAGGCGTTTACCCAACTATTGCCAACGTCTAGTAGACTCCGTCCCAGAAAGACTTGATACAATTATTCAAGCTAATGGGGGTTGGGGCAGGTATTAATGGATTGGAGATGCTGTAACTTTCATTCAGATATGAATATTGGAATTTAAAAATAAATGCTGTTGTAATTTGGTTAGATGGCTATGAATCATCTGTTATCTTTTGTATTTATAACTTATGCCTTGTGATTTATTGTCTTATATTAAAATAAGAATGGCAGTAATGAAATATTCTAATGTTTTTTTCTCTTGAAAATATTCAGTATATTCTGTTTTATTTTATTTATGTTTTATGGTATCTGTAGTAACATTATGATGTCCTGCTAATCATAGTAGTTTTATAAAACTTATTTATTTTGACACTTGTTCTTTTACTGTTAGACGTTGCATTAATATCTTAGATCACCATATCATCTGATTTATTAACGATTATTCTTATATTGTAGGTTTTTGATAATAATAAACATATGTTATTTATACAATTCTTTTTTTTATTATAATTTGTGTTGTGTGATTTTTTACTGTTTTCCCACAAAGAAACGGTATGGAATATATCTTGACTACACGTAGAAAGGCGAGAAAAAGTAACTGGTTAAAGGAGAAAGAAAAGAGGAAAAAAGAACGCATCGAGTCAAATATATATCTAAATGAAAATGAATATGCAAGTAAATAAATGAATAAATAAATAAACAAATGAATAATTGAATTAATTGATTAATAAAAATATAAGATAACACAATAAACAGTTGAATAACTTACTCGCATAAGTTAACAATTTCTCCAGCAGAATTAGGTAGTTGAACATTTAGACCAGTCTCGCTCTAGCAGACACCTGTCGTCCAGAAAGGAGCGAAATAGGAATCTCTCCCAAATACCCGGACATCCACGAACTTATATGAGTGACTGGTACCCCCAAGGGCTCTCGCCATCGAGAAGGAAATTCCCAAGGCCAGCAAAATTCAACTTGGAAATCCCTTTCTGGTATTGACCAAACTCGGGGCGTTGTAGCTGATGGTGTCGCCGCAAGGAAGTGGCTAATTAAAATATATATAAATACAGGGTTTTCGTTTTTTTTTTTTATAGTGTTCAATGCTGCTGATGGTGACGAGGATCATGATGCTTTCGTGATCATCATCATAATTATTTTCGTCACTGTCTTTATTACAGTATTACATATATGACGTGAATTTTCATCGAAACTGAAATGAATAAAACTGAATGGTTACGTTTTGTCCAGAAAGATACACACACACATATACATATACGCATTATAATATACATTATAATACACACACATATATATATATATATACATATATATATATATATATATATATATATATATATATATATATATATATATATATATATATATATATATATATATATATATTATATATATAAAAACTGCCAAATATGTCTTGGTGGTTCATACTTCTCTGTTTTATTTCAAGGTTTCGGTATGGGCTACCAAATGGCAGTCAAAAACAGATTTGAAATCTTTCATGTCACGAAAGCAGTCAATATGCGTGCCAAGGGACCAAGACTTTAACTTACACTGGATAAGTAAGCCTAAGATTATGTTTGCATTGGGGTTGCTAAGTAACCCAAATGGTTCCATTTAAAAGAATTCATTCTTTTTTACATGTATCTTATTTTTTTTTAGCTGAAAGTTTATGAAGTTAAAAAATACATTTTATCGTATAGATACTTTATTTATATGGTGATGAATATGTTATTACAGTATGTGGCAAGAATTGATTTTATAGTAGATAATGAAATGCATGTGAGGGAATCTTTCCATGTATGAACTTAATTGAGTATAATACATATGTTGATGTAATATACTCATGTATATATATATATATATATATATATATATATATATATATATATATATATATATATATATATATATATATATATATATATATATATATATATATATATATATATATATATATACTGTATATATATCTATATTTAAATATATGTACATATATATATATATATTATATATATATATATATATATATATATATATATATATATATATATATATATATATACATACATACATACATACATACATACATACATACATACATACATACATACATACATTGCTTTGTCTTCCATTTTAATCTCCAGCAGGCTCCTAAATTTATCTCCAGAATGATTTGACTTCCTTTCTTAAGATCCAAAATTCATTTTCAAAACATTATGAATTCCTCTTACGAGAGCAAAAACTACATATTTGATATTTCATTTGCCTGTCTCCAAAAAATGTATTGTATTACCATTTCTCTTGCTGGGATCCAAAATTTATTTTGGAAATATTTTAATATCACTGGACAGGATCCAAAATTTATTTTGGAAATCATTTACTATCACTGGACAGGATCCAAAATTTATTTTGGAAATAATTTATTATCACCTTTTTGGATCCAAAATTTATTTTCAAATACCTCACTCCTCCACCAATAATATTTAAAACCTTTCACTCGTCAGGATCTAAAATATCCCCAGTTCTCGTAGGAGTATCGGGAAGGAGTCTATCGGGATCCTCTGCGTCCTCCGACGAGGGAAGGTCACCTCCTTCGGGATTCCTGCAGGACTCCTCATTAGTATGAGGAAGGGGTCCTATCAGGCTTAGGACGACTGGCAGGAATACTAAGCCGTGGTAGACGCCGAAAATGAATACGCCGAAGAATATCTGGTGAGTATAAAGAATATTAAGAATTTTTTTTTACTTTTTGAGGGTTACCTCGCCGAGGCTTTGTTGTTTTCATTGTAAAGAATATTAAAATTTTTTTTACTTTGTTGAGGGTTACCTCGCCGAGGCCCAACTGTTTCATATAAAGAATATTGAGAATGGTTTTTTCACCCAGTTTGTTGAGTTACCTCGTCGAGGCCCTATTTTCATTATAAAGAATATTAAGAATGTTTTTTTTTTACTTATTTGTAGAGGGTTACCTCGTAGGGGCCTATTGTTTTTATTATAAAGTACATTAAGAATGTTTCTTTACTTTGTTGAAGGTTACCTCGTCGAGGCCATATTGTTTTCATTGTAAAGGATATTAAGAATGGTTTTTCACCAAGTTTGTTGAGAATTACCTCGTTGAGGCCTCATTGTTTTTTTTATAAAGAACATTAAGAATTGTTTTTGTTTCCCAGGTTGTTGAGTTACCTCGTCGAGGTATTTTGCTACAAACTCACCAAAGAATATCATGTGATTACAAAGAATATGTTGAAATAGGTTTTCACTCAGGTGAATAGAGGTTTACCTCGGTGAGGCCATCCCTCTTGTTATTGTGAAGGAATTATACTTATTTTAACATTTTTTTCCTCTCTCTCTCTCTCTCTCTCTCTCTCTCTCTCTCTCTCTCTCTCTCTCTCTCTCTCTCTCTCTCTCTCTCTCTAGTTGTACCTGGTTCTAGGTTCATTAAAGGTTAATTTACGTAATTCTGGACTGTTTAAAGGTTAATTTACCTAGTTCTAGATTGTTTAAAGGTTAATTTACCTAGTTCTAGACTGTTGAAAGGTTAATTCACCTATTTCTAGACTGTTGAAAGGTTAATTTACCTAATCTAGATTGTTGAAAGGTTAATTCACCTAGTTCTAGACTGTTTAAAGGTTAATTTACTTAATTCTAGATTGTTTAAAGGTTAATTCAGCTAGTTATAGACTTTTTAAAGGTTAATTCACCTAGTTCTAGACTGTTTAAAGGTTAATTCTCCTAATTCTAAACTGTTTAAAGATTAATACAACTAGTTCTAGACTGTTTAAAGGGTAATACACCTAGTTCTAGACTGTTTAAAGGTTAATTCACCTAGTTCTAGACTGTTTAAAGGCTGATTCGCCTAATTCTAGACTGTTTAAAGATTAATTCACCTAGTTCTAGACTGTTTAAAGGTTAATTTACCTAGTCCTATGCTGTGTAAACGTTAATTCACCTAGTTCTAGGCTGTTTAAAGGTTAATTCACGTAGTTCTAGACTTGTGTAAAGGTTAATTCACCTAGTTATAGACTGTTTAAAGGTTAATTCACCTAGTTGTAGATTATTTAAAGGTTAATTCACCTAGTTCCAGGCTAACTAAACGTTGATTCCAGGCGCAGCCATCGTACCTTGTAAAATGTGATGAAGACGTGGGAACTGGAGAATGCCAAAAACACGATGGCCAGAAAGGTGGAACACGCCCCGTTGATGACCGGCGACCCTATTTCCCTGACCGTCTGCCTGACCCGGGCATCTCTGTCTCCTTCGTTGACCTGGTTTGGAAGGGGCGTGGTTCATGCATCACGATAGCCGGTAAGATCAGGTTGGTTTCATTTAGTTGAATTTGTTGGGAATACTGCTGCTACTGCTAGTACTACTTTTACTGCTACTAATACTACTGCTAGTACTACTTTTACTGCTACTATTGTTTTACAAAAAGTTATTATTATGATAAATCACAGAAGGAGGTTTAACTACAGTAGAAACTCAAATAGAATGTGATATTGCATGTTGAAAGGTGCATATATAAAGATGTATGCATACACTTTTGTATACACACAAATATACATATGTGTATGAATATATATATACATATATATACTGTATATATGTATATATATATATATATATATATATATATATATATATATATATATATATATATATATATATATATATGTATGTATGTATGTATATATATGTATATGTATACACTGTATATAGTAGTATATATATGTATATAAGTATATGTATATGTATATATATATATATATATATATATATATATATATATATATATATATATTGTCATGACTATATTGTAGAGAATACAAAAGAACCTCGTCAGCAAACCTACCCTTAAGAAGTGCAGAGCAATGTGGACAGAGTAGTCGACACAGAGTCCTATGCACAGGACAAGGTTAATACAGGTTATGATATCCACCGTAAGGCCCCACCAAGACATCAGTGCCATGACGTCGATCTTGGGAAGATAATAATAATAATAATAATAATAATAATAATAATAATGGGTGTAAGGGACCTTTGCCATGACGTCGATCTTGGGAAGATAATAATAATAATAATAATAATAATAATAATAATAATAATAATAATAATAATAATAATAATAATAATAATAATAATGGGTGTGAGGACCTTTGCCATGACGTCGATCTCCAGGAAGATAATAATAATAATAATAATAATAATAATAATAATAATAATAATAATAATAATAATAATAATAATAATAATAATAATGGGTGTCAATGACCTTTGCCATGACGTCGATCTTGGGAAGATAATAATAATAATAATAATAATAATAATAATAATAATAATAATAATAATAATAATAATAATAATAAGTGTGAGGACCTTTGCCATGACGTCGATCTCAGGAAGATAATAATAATAATAATAATAATAATAATAATAATAATAATAATAATAATAATAATAATAATAATAATGGGTGTAAGGGACCTTTGCCATGACGTCGATCTTGGGAAGATAATAATAATAATAATAATAATAATAATAATAATAATAATAATAATAATAATAATAATAATAATAATAATGGGTGTGAGGGACCTTTGCCATGACGTCGATCTCGGGAAGATAATAATAATAATAATAATAATAATAATAATAATAATAATAATAATGGGTGTAAAGGGACCTTTGCCATGACGTCGATCTTGGGAAGATAATAATAATAATAATAATAATAATAATAATAATAATAATAATAATAATAATAATAATGGGTGTGAGGGACCTTTGCCATGACGTCGATCTTGGGAAGATAATAATAATAATAATAATAATAATAATAATATAATAATAATAATAATAATAATAATAATAATAATAATAATAATAATAATGGGTGTGAGGACCTTTGCCATGACATCGATCTTGGGAAGATAATAATAATAATAATAATAATAATAATAATAATAATAATAATAATAATAATAATTAATAATGGGTGTAAGGGACCTTTGCCATGACGTCGATCTTGGGAAGATAATAATAATAATAATAATAATAATAATAATAATAATAATAATAATAATAATAATAATAATAATAATGGGTGTGAGGACCTTTGCAATGACGTCGATCTTGGGAAGATAATAATAATAATAATAATAATAATAATAATAATAATAATAATAATAATAATAATAATAATAATAATGGGTGTGAGGACCTTTGCCATGACGTCGATCTCAGGAAGATAATAATAATATAATAATAATAATAATAATAATAATAATAATAATAATAATAATAATAATAATAATAATGGGTGTGAGGGACCTTTGACATGACGTCGATCTTGGGAAGATAATAATAATAATAATAATAATAATAATAATAATAATAATAATAATAATAATAATAATAATAATGGGTGTGAGGACCTTTGACATGACGTCGATCTTGGGAAGATAATAATAATAATAATAATAATAATAATAATAATAATAATAATAATAATAATAATAATAATAATAATAATAATAATAATGGGTGTAAGGGACCTTTGCCATGACGTCGATCTTGGGAAGATAATAATAATAATAATAATAATAATAATAATAATAATAATAATAATGTGTGAGGACCTTTGCCATGACGTCGATCTTGGGAAGATAATAATAATAATAATAATAATAATAATAATAATAATAATAATAATAATAATAATAATAATAATAATAATTGTGTGAGGACCTTTGCCATGACGTCGATCTTGGGAAGATAATAATAATAATAATAATAATAATAATAATAATAATAATAATAATAATAATAATAATAATAATGGGTGTGAGGACCTTTGCCATGACGTCGATCTTGGGAAGATAATAATAATAATAATAATAATAATAATAATAATAATAATAATAATAATAATAATAATGGGTGTGAGGACCTTTGCCATGACGTCGATCTTGGGAAGATAATAATAATAATAATAATAATAATAATAATAATAATAATAATAATAATAATAATAATAATAATAATGGGTGTGAGGGACCTTTGCCATGACGTCGATCTTGGGAAGATAATAATAATAATAATAATAATAATAATAATAATAATAATAATAATAATAATAATAATAATGGGTGTGAGGGACCTTGACTTCGTTTGGACGAAAATGATTGCGAACATTGTTTTTAGTAATTGTTATAATAATGTTAATTAAAGATATTGATAATAATGATATCGAAGATGGTAGTAGTTATGATATCTCATGATATATATATACATTATATATATATATATATATATATATATATATATATATATATATATATATATATATATATATATATATATATATATATATATATATATATATATATATATATATATATACATACATACATACATACATACATACATACACATTACCCTTACCAGCGTGAACACGACACAGATCAGGACATAAATCAAGCCAAGACGTTGGCCAAAGTACGAACGTCATCACTAGCACAGCCACCATGGCCAGACATAGATTCCGAACCAGCTCTACGAATATGATCTTGTTCGTTTCCCATCCTGCGTACTGGAAGGCTATGGCTTCGGCGAAGGCTGGTGGGGAGAATTGGATGAGTGATGATGTGGATGAAAGGAGAAAAAGAGTAGAAGAAAAGTTCTTGCAGCTCAAAACACGTCTACTTTTTGAAAAAATTGGTGGAATTAAGAGAGCCTGGAAAAGAGAGACAAAGAGAGAGAAAAATAGTTCTTGCCGCTCATGGACACGTCTACTTTTTGAGGCTGCTGGGATAAGAAAAAGAGAGAGAGAGAGAAAAGGAATAGAGAGAAAATATAGAAATTTCTCAAACGGACATAGGGACAGATGGAATAAAAGAGAGAAAAAGAGGTAAAATTATTTTTCCAGGCTTTCTGTAAATTACTAGCCAAAATGCTTCCTAAAAATATAAAGTTCTATTTTCAAGTTTCTTGAAATTCACTGACCTTTTAAACTGCTTCAATATTTACCAAGTTCAAAGATTTAACAACGAATTCATATAACGAAATCGTGATTATTTCTCTTAATTTTTGCTTCTTTCAAATTACGAGCGTTCTTGAAATTCACTCACCTGAAAAACCGGCGTTTTTGATCAGTTGCTTGACCTCCTCCATTGCTTGAATTTGTTTGTTCCTGTCATGCAGAGAACAGTGTACGTAGTCGAATTTGCTTGCCTGGAAAAAGCACAAAAAAAAAAAAAAAAAAAAAGATGCTTGCCTGAAAAAAGCACAAAAAATAAAAAAATTACGCTTGCCTGGAAAAAGCACAAAAAAGTAAAAAAAAATATGCTTGCCTTGAAAAAGCACAAAAAAGTAAAAAAAAAAGCTTGCCTGGAAAAGGAATAAATATAAAATATAAGAAATAAAAAACATGCTTGCCTGAAAAAAAAATGCTTGTTTGAAAAAGGTAAAAAAATTAAAAAACTGACTCTGAAAATTATAAAAAAATAAAAAATGCTTCCCTGAAAAAATAAAATAAAAAACTGCCTAAAAAAACAAATATATATATATATATATATATATATATATATATATATATATATATATATATATATATATATATATATATATATGGATATATATATATATATATATATATATACATATATACATATATAAGCCACTTGCCTAAAAAAATAAACACTTCATTGCTATGGCGAAGTTTAGGCTCATGAAATGATTTTGTCCAACTCAAATGTCCTCCTTCCCCTCCCCCATCGTTTGCCAAGTCCTACCCCCTCCCTCAATCCCCAACCCCTCCCAAAGGCTTAGATCGAACGTGCTGGTCAACAGGTGAGGAAATACTGACGATGAAACTGCTGAAACTGACTGAAAAGACACTGAAGCCACTGAAACTGACTCAAGTGTCGATTAAGCTATTGAAACTGACTGAAAATGGCGGTGAAACTACTGAAATGACGGTGAAACTACTGAAACTGAAATGTCACTGAAATGACTGAAATGACATTGAAATCGTGCCACTACTGAAACTGACTAAAATGTCGATCATGCTACTGAAACTGACTGAAATGTCACTGAGACTACTGAAACTGGCTGAAATGACGGTGAAGGTTCTACTGAAACTACAAAATGTCGATCTCACTGAAACTGACTGAAATGACACTGAAGCCACTGAAACTGACTGAAATGTCACTGAAACTGACTGAAATGACACTGAAGCCACTGAAACTGATTGAAATGACACTGTAGCCACTGAAACTGACTGAAACAAGATCTGACTGAATAAATTCCATTGAAATTGAACTTTTTTACCAAAACACACAAAAAATTCAGTTTAACAGAAGAATGAAAAATGTATAAAAAAAACCTGAGACTTACCAGCACCGACGGCGCTGGCTTTCCGATGGCGAGGTTACCGTCGAAGTGGAAGTAGGTCTGGTACTTGGCTCCGGCGGGAGAGAAGAGGAAGGCCGAGAGGCTCTCCCTGAAGAAGGAATCGTTCAGGGGCTTGTCTCTTATATCTGCAGGAGGGAAGGAGGAGGAGTTGATGACGTCATACTAATACAAATATATATATATATATATATATATATATATATATATATATATATATATATATATATATATATATATAGATAGATAGATAGATAGATAGATAGATAGATAGATATAGAGACATTAATAGAAAGAATAAGAATGATTGGAGAGAGAGAGAGAGAATTGTTCTTATAATGTTTGATAATTGAAATTATATAGATATGATATGTTCTTATAATGTTTATATAATATAAATTATATACATATATATATATATATATGTATATGTATACATATATATATATAGATAGATAGATAGATAGATATATATATATAGGCATTGAACAGAAAGATTGATATAGATAGATAGTTAGATAGATAGATGAGAGATAGATAGATAGAGAGGCACTGAGACAGAGAGATTGAGAATGATTGGTTGAGAGAATTGTTCTTGTAATAGATAGATGGATAGATAGATAGATATTATGTGATATATACATATTACATACGTATTCATAAGATAACAGTAGAGAGAGAGAGAGAGAGAGAGAGAGAGAGAGAGAGAGAGAAAACAAACAAATACCTTCTCCAACATCTCTCAGCGTATAGTCGACCATGGCGTCGAACCAGGAATCGACGTGAGAAATAAACCGGTTCTCCTGCAGAGCCCTCGTCAGATTGTCGACCTTGTAGAGTTCCTGTGGGTAGTCGAGTGGCCCTAGATACACGGTCCCTCTCTCGCCTGGTTTTGGAAAGTGTTTTAATATACAAAATGGATATGAACTGAATATTAATAGACAAAGTAATATGGTACAGGATATTAATAGACAAAGTAATATGGTAATGTTGATCAATGCAGACAAATGCATATTTTATTAACAGAATATTGAGAGAAAAAATAATATGGGAATATTGATCATTACAAACAAATAACTAACAATGGCAGTAACAAATATAACAGTGAAAATAACATTGACAATAACATTTAAAGCAAAAAAAGTAATACGAATAATTATGATCATAAAAATGACTAATAATAGCAAATAAAAGAGGAACTATGGTGATGTTATATTAAGAAAATCCACAATAATAATAATAATAATAATAATAATAATAATAATAATAATAATAATAATAATTTAGACCTCACCTGCTTCTGGGTAATACACCTGTAGCCTTGACAGAAACTGGAACAGGTAAGTCGTTTTCGGAATGAACCAGATCATGTTGAATTCCTGTCTCAGACCCGTCACGCCCCAGACGCATGCGCCGAAGAGTGCCAGAGTTGCCAGAAGCACCAAGACCTAAATATGGTTATGAACAGAATTTGAATAAATGCTGTTGAGTGATTGATTAGCATTTTGGTTTGATAATGTTATTTTATCGAAATTTATAGGAATAATGGTTGATACATGCACCTGTCCCGGTTATTTCCAAGGTATAGTGAATTCGATTTTAAAGGTATTTGTGGTTTTAAAAGACATACATACATATATATATATATATATATATATATATATATATATATATATATATATATATATATATATACATATATATATATATATATATATATATATATATATATATATATATATATATACATATACAGTATATATATATATATATATATGTATTCATTTGGAATGTGGTCACCTTGTCTCACCTTGACTGGTTTCTTTAAGAGGAAATTCGTGTAATATTTGGCAAAGACGTCCTTGAAGAATTCCCTCCGGGAACATTTGTTCGGTGACCAGTTCTCGTGCTTGTAGCACCAGAACGCACCGTTCCTGTTGTCTGTGGAGGTACAGAAAAGAACGAATATATATATATATATATATATATATATATATATATATATATATATATATATATATATATATATACACATAATATACATATATATATAGTATATATAGATATATATTACCTCCTTTAGTAAGTGCATTATATATCTAGACCGTTGGGACTCAAGATTATTTAAAGGAAAACATAAATAATAAAGTTTTAAGAATAATATTAGCAGTCAGATAGCAGGATGAAGTAAGAAATGGTACCACAGGGACAATTACAGAAATTATACAGCAGACGAGATAATGATGATGATCAATGGGAGTTGGAGGTGGCTTGGACATCTTAGGATTAGCCTAGGCCTAGGGGATAGCTGCAACCCCTTTCATTCCTTTCAGTGTACCCTCGTTCATATTCTTTTTCTTCCATCTTACTTCCCACCCTCTCCTAACAATGGATTCATAGTGCAACAGCCAGGTTTTCCTCCCGTTACACCTTCAAACCTTAGGTTTTGGCCTAAATTCTACATTCTATTCTAGGTAGGTCTAGAAAGAACGCAGCTAATCTTCACCGAGAATTTTGCCTCTGACAAAGGCTGTTTTATTAAAAATTATAGTTAAATTAAATGTTTCCTGCAAAAGAACATGAGAACTACTTCGTAACGCGTTTAAAAAACCTCCCGTAGTCTTGGCAGTATGGTGGTTCTAGCCCTTCGTCAAGTTTGAATCTGAGCATGTTGTAACTATCATTGTGAAAAGTGCGTCAATTTACCCATTTCGTTCAAGTTTTGTGTTCCATTTCTTATCTAAACCCGATGGTGCATTGAAGGAAAGAAAACCAACAAAGCAGAAACGAAAGTAGAAAGAATAGGGACAGAAAAACTGTGACAGGCCACCGGTGGTTGGAAGAGCTCATGGCTACAGTAGGTGTACAATCGAAACAATTCTGAAGGGTAGAGAGAGAATGATGGAACACTTTGAAGGCTTTTCTCAGATGAATGCTACTGTTATTCCTAAACAACATAATGGATTGATTACTGAAATGGACGGATGATTTTATTACAGGAACAAAATCAGAGGATGGCCCCGATTAGCCTAGCGTTCGACCTAGTCATCGAGGGAACTAGAGTAAGTGTTAACTTTTCTTGTTTTGTGTGTCACTGTGTGTGTGTGTGTGTGTGTGTGTGTAGAGTAAGCCACTCATAGAACTGTTTACTTGAAAATATTATTAAGTATTCTAACTCCTTTAATTTTCAGCTTCCGAACAATAATTTTTATCTAATTGTCGAACGACGCAGAAGTTTGACTTGAATGTAGCCTCGGCATTCTTTTCCAAATTGAAAATGTTATTATGAATGTCATTCAACTTCTTGTCGATCGTTATCCGTAGCTTTATTCGTGCATTCTTATTTATTTTGAGTATTTAACTGTTACAAAATAAGACACGTGTAGCCTAGATTAGAAACGGTTTCTTCCGCCCTGGCTAACTTCATTACTCCACACCCGCCTCTCCCAAACACGGTCTAGAGATTATTCTTATCGTGTTTATAATATAAAAAAATGAAAAAAAGCCTTATAGAAAGGATCGTTCGAAAATATAAAGCGGTGTTTTGCAAATTATTTATCCAATAACCAATTTTATACAGTCTGTTAACAGCTTTCCTTTATATTAACCATCACCTTGATAAGGGTGTGTGGATACGTAGCCTAGTGTTTATGCAGTTCGCTGGAGGTAATAAAATGTGTCATTTATTCCGTGGTTATTGCTTATCGTTACTATTTTATATATGTTTTTGTTATTGATTTTAAAGTGCATATTCAGTATGCTATGTTATAGTCTGTCGTATATTATAAGTTAAATAGTGTTATGTTTACATCAGCTGGTATAGCTACTCCACCTCCCCAAACCACTCCTCATATACCATAAGCACTGCGTATTTATACAGAACAAGGCGTTATGAAAAGGATTTTACAGAAATTAACAGGTTTTTATACAAAATCTATTAAATCAGGTATTTTATGTAGTACGTCAATAGTTTTATTTTATAATATATATCACTAAAGATTCTGTGTGAATCTGTAGGACTCTTAGTCTAATGTTATAATGCTTTTAGTGTGAATTTCCTCCGGGTTTGTTGTTCATCACCATTTTTCCCATATCATTTTTGCTCCCGATTTTCATGTGCATATACAGTGTGCTGTCTTACAGTCTGTCGTAGTATTTTATGTTGAAAGCTTACGCTTAATACATTACGTTGATTACGCTTAATACATTACGTTGATGTGCTAACTGTAGCCTCAGTAATCGGCCTAGCTGTCGAGTCTTAACTCAGAATATGATCGAATAATTTGAATAATGATTTTAATTTTATTCATTTAATCTTTTTGATAAAATGCGTGTCGAGTACTATGCGTAGTCGAATACAATATTTGGCAAGCACTGTGTAGGCCTATGCGGTATACGTAGGATTCGCCTCCCACTCCTCACTATTTATTATTTATTTGGAAACTTAATGACTGATTTGGGCAACTGTCAGTAGTGGTGGTGCCAGCTGGGCTCCTGTGGGCATCAGAAGTTAAAAGACAAAGGCCTATCTGGGCATGAGTGCTGTAAATTGGGAAGCTGGAGACGAGTGGAAAGTTGTGGAACATTTGGGAAGTTAAACTACAGGAGGCAGTGTTAATCACACACACACACACACACACACACACACACACACACACACACACACACACACACATGTATGTATATTCGTGTGTGTGTTTGTTTGTAAATATTAACTCACGGCCTCCAGTACATTGTGATTCGAAGGGTCTCAGTGAAATTCCACCACTCGTGTTTTTACTGTGCTTTATCTTGCACAAATCTCCACTCATCTCCAGCCTCTCTTCTCATAGTTCTCATCCAAGTGGGTCTGTGTATCCCAACTCTTCTAGTGCCCCACAGGAACCAGGCTGACCATATGATCACGTACTATTCTCCCAAAGGTTGTAAAGTATATATATATATATATATATATATATATATATATATATATATATATATATATATATATTTAATTTATGTGTTAACGAGCTCGTCTCATTAGCAATGAATTAGGTACCTGGTGATCGGTTGATTGGGGTGATTCACAGCCAGAGTCAAGGAGGTATGAGCCTAGCAATCTCATCTCCCAAAAAACTGATAGAAACTAAAACAGAAGCAAAGATAGAGTTCCAAAGCTTGGGAGCAGAAAGAGAGAAATTCACTAAGAGTTAAACCCGAGTATTAACTCGAAGATTAGCTCACCCTCGAGTCGCCTCTGGTCGAGGGTGAACCAGGCCGTGAAGAAGGTGATCTGTAGGGCGTAGAGGACCAGCACTCCGACGGCGGAGTAGATGCAGAAGGATCTCAGGGCTGGGAGGACCTTTTTGGCGGAGTAGTCAGAGGGGGTGGGAGGAGTGTTAGAAGGAAAGACTTAATCGTTCAGTAAATATGTATATATAGATACATATATATACATATATATACTTGCATATCTATATATATATATCTATATCTATATCACCCAGACATTGTACAAACATTAGAAATAACATATTTACAGTCGTAGCGCCAATGAGGAACGCAGCGAAGTCTGTCAGAGATGTTACGGTGATGGCGGCTCCCGCGTGGCGAAGAGCTAGTCCCATTCTGTTCTTAAGTTCTTTGGGAAGACGCTCCTGGGAATACAGAAGGGTTAAAGAGGTTTTAGACTCACTCATTATTATTATTATTATTATTATTATTATTATTATTATTATTATTATTATTATTATTATTATTATTATTATTATTATTAAAAGTTTTACCAGACCACTGAGCTGATTATCAGCTCTTGCGGGACTGGAAAAAATTCTTGGTCTAAGTTCTGGGCTCTTTTGAAAGGGGAGATTATTCTTCTCATTTCCTATTTGGGTTTTCTATGGGTTTCAGTGGAAATCGTTTTCAAAAACACTACCAGATCGAAAAGTTAAACTTTTTATTGGTTTCTCTTTCTGTTGTGATTTCATGCAGTACTAATTTGTAGACTTCTTCATAGCAATTGAACATATATATGTATATATATATATATATATATATATATATAAATATATATATATATATATATATATATATATATATATATATATATATATATATATATATATATATATATATACATACATACATACCATACACACATTATATAAATACATAAGGCAATAAAACATTCATGATCTTTTTTAAAATCTGCATTAGTTTAATCTGTTTCTCAACCAAAGTCCATTTAGAAACTGCACAGATAGATGACAATGTTCACTACAATCATATTATAAATCAAACACTTTAGAACTCATTCAACTCTGACCACTGTAACCCACCAATCAACAGCACTCCACTTGCCTCCTGGTTGTTGAGATTGTTGAAACTCTGCACAATGACAAACATGTCGTCAACGCCTAGACCCAACAGCAGGAGAGGAAGGATGCTGTGCACAGGTCCGTAGGGCAGCCCGATGCCCGCACATAGGCCGAAGGATATCGCCACGGCCATGAAGGCTGTGAGGATGCCCAGCATGGATAGCACGGACTGTGAAGGGCAGTTATGAGAGATTTCTGTTGAACAGACCTTTAAGGTAGGGCGTGAAGGATTATAATGAGAGAGTTCTGTTGAACAGACCCTGAGATTAGGGTGCAAATGATGAGAGATTCCAGTTGAACAGACCTTTAGGTTAGGGGATGGAAGACAACAATGAGAGATTCCTTTTGAACAGAACTGTAGGTTAGGGTGTGAAGGATAATAATGAGAGATTCTTATTGAACAGACCCTTAGATTAGGGTGCAAATAATGAGAGATTCCTTTTGGACAGGCCTTTATGTTAGGGGATGAAGGACAACAATGAGAGATTCCTATTGAACAGGGATGAGAGATTCCTTTTGAGCAGAACTTTAGGTTAGGGTATGAAGGACAATAATGAGAGATTCCTATTGAACAGACTCTTAGATAAGGCTGCAAATAATGAGAGATTCCCTTTGAAGAGACCCTTAGGCTAGGGGCTGAAGGATAATAATGAGAGA